>NC_140167.1:139949441-140054441 GCF_963971535.1 Notolepis coatsorum | reverse complement strand
GGAGACGCTCTGCAAGACGAGGTCTCTCCACATCTCTCCCCCGTGGACCGGAGAGAGCCGGCCCACAAAGAGTCCACCTGCTTTCATCTGTGGTCCAAGGATCGCCGGCGCATTGAACGGCACTACAGTGGGTTCTCCTGGGATACCCTTGGCCGGACGAGGCAGCTGGATTCTACCCCCCCCCCCCCCTCCTACTCCTGTCGGCTTACAAGCGACCGGATTAACCCCCTCTAGTGTATCCAGCCTATAATCATTAAAGTATCATTGCTGTTATTCCTTAACTATTCCAGGTCGTATATTTACCACCTGCGCCTTCAGAGATTGGACATTATCTATTGATATACCGACGAATACTCCTTGCCATAAAAGTGCATACTATTTCAATTCATAAATGTAATTAAGTGATTAAGTGCTTATTCTACACACCATCGCTGTGTAGGAAATAAAGACCTGTTTCTAATTCGTACATTTGTGTTGGATCCGTTTCATCTACGTGAGAGTGTTCATGATAATATATTTATGCCGTGTACTGGGTGGCCGAATATTAAGTACAAAGGTAGTGGTAGTAAGTATCATATCTAGTAATACAGTCAGGGAATTGTACCCCTCAGTTACACTAACCCAACCATCTATGAAATCATAGCACTGATTGGAGACAAAATAAGTGATGAGATAGTCAAACAAGTGAAACAAGCTAAATACCTTCCCATCATAATGGACTAGGGGTGTAACGGTACATGTATTCGTCCCGCGACTTCACGGTACGGACATCACGGTTCGGTACATCCAGTCATACGAAGAATACGAATAGCACATTTTAAATGTATGCTCAATATCTTTACTTTACTTTACACTGGCTTACTTTGATCGTTAACGTTGAATATCAAGCTTGTATTGCCACATTTAGATGATGATTAAAACGTTAAAGCCGACAATGATGACAAGCCGACAGAACAAATTAACAACCGTGCACGCCGCATGGTTGCAGGCTGTTTCTCCCCTCCTCCCCTCCCCTTTAGGTGTCCCTGAAACAAAACCATGAATGACCGATATGTTTGTAACACAGCAGGATCATTACAATACGCTGAAAATGTCCATCCTTTTCTTGTTCGCCTAAATAATGTTAACCAATGGAAACACACACGCACGCACGCACGCACGCACGCACGCACGCACGCATGCACACACACACACACACACACACACACACACACACACACACACACACACACACACACACACACACACACACACACACACACACACACACACACAGTCCGGCTCATTTGACAGGCATTATTTGTAGTCCAATATGTAAAAAAGAGTACATTTTTTCATGTATACGTTTGTGTGTTATCCTGTGGTGATTATATTCAATATTCTATAATAATATTTCAAATTGCATGAGTCCGGATGGCAGAATTCAGTACTGTATCTACAAAACCTTCTGTTTAATCATCTTCCCTTTATTCATTCCCTTACTTAGATATTTTGTACACGTGATCTCAAGAAGGTACTGAACGAGATCAGTGGCAGTTTTTCATGTCTGGTCATTGTTAGCATGGTGTTATGCACTGTCAAAGATGCAAAGAAAAATCATAATTCATATTCTCCTTTGTTTCATCACAATTTAAGCAAGCCTAGTAATAGACACAATATTTCTGACACTGGGAATACATTCACTGAATTATGATTTTTCTTTGCATCTTTGACAGTGAATAACACCATGCTAATAATGACCAGACATGAAGAACTGCCACTGATCTCGTTCAGTACCTTCTTGAGATCACGTGTACACAAAAATATAAGGAAATTAATAAAGGGAAGATGATTAAACAGAAGGTTCTGTAGATACAGTACTGAATTCTCCCATCCGGACCAATGCAATTTGAAATATTATTATAGAATATAGAATAGCAGGCTTATAAATTACCTTATTATAGCAATTCGCACATCTATATATATACATATATTATCCTTCAAATGGCCGAGTTCAATTTGGATTTAGTATCACCAGGCGTGCATAAGAACAGATAATGAAATATACTGTAATATACTGTATTTCTTTATTTTGATCAGGGTTCAACCGTTTTGAAACTAATTTCAAATCTAATTGTTGTTGCATGCTAAAAATAGGGAAGAGAAACTAACTGTGCTTCAAAATAATGCAATAACGTTAAGTGTTGTGGTTTATTATCCCGAATAACAAGAGATATTAAACAAATTCATACAGAGGTATGACGCTTGAAACCCCATAGAGGCGTTCAGGAAGTGTAGTTCTGAAAAATTCCAACGCTGATCGACGCTGTCCTTCACAAATTGGCCGCCAAAAAAACTACAATTCCCATGGTTCAAAGTTTTCCAATATGGTCGCCTCTCGCGAAATAACCCTGACCAAAACTAAATGAAAATCTATCTAATAACACTTTAACCTATTGTTAAACTAACGTATTGATGATAATATACATTATAAATGCTGTTGTGACATGGTTATGATGTTTATACTTGAATATGTTTGAAAAAAACGATACTTTTGTGAAACAGTCTGGAGAGATTGATTTATGACATGATGTCATTTGCGGTCCGCCGACGGACCGCACGGGCAGAAGAGGTTAAGAGGTTAACCATGTAGCGCTTGGTCTGTGTACTTTTTTCCAGAACATTGCAATACATTTTTTGGCGGTGCGCATACTGAGATCTATAAATGCCTGCTCGTGTTTATTATAGTTATGCTTTTCTGGGTATAACCCTAGAAGAAAGAATTTTGGTTCCAATAAAATTAGTTTTGAAATTATTTTCTCTGTGATGACTCTTAACCTATTAGTCTATTTGCCAACACAATGAACCCGGACATTTTGGAACCACCAAACTTTTATGATAGATATGGATAGTATGGGTCACCAGTACTTAGAAACTGCCGGATGCTAAGTTGTACATGTTGGGCAATTTCTTAGCACACATTTGCATAATCACCTAAATGGACAAATCTCGGAAACTACTTGATCAATTTCAACAATGTTGGAGGGGTTTTGGGGGTTATTCGGGATGCTGAATCCATTTATGATACTCAAGAGTTTCGATATTGCAATATTTACTGGAATTTACTAGGGATGCTCGATAGTGGCTTTTTTACCGATACCGATATACCGATATTGTCCAACTCTTAATTTCCGATACCGATATCAACCGATACCGATATATGCAGGGTTCCCCCCCCCCCCCCCCCCCCCCCCCCCCCCCAAAAATGGAATAATTTCAGGTAATCAACATTACATATCTCTTGTTGTGGAATTAACACAACATTATGCATACTTTTGACAATAAATAAAATCAGAATTTGTTCTTACTTGCTTTGCCTGGGTAAATAAAGGTTATAATACCGATAATATCGGTAGACCGATAATATCGGACATTACCAAATCTCAACTCATTTTGGTGCAATTTTGGTGCATTTTCAGTCAATTAGAACGTTTTAGAGGATACTGAAATGATTACATTTGGATAGCACAGACATTATGTATTCACAATATCTCTACTGACCCCAAATAGTTCCTATGGTAATGTCATATTGTCATAGTACAGTAGATACTAGATAGGCAGGTGTATAAAGATCTGCGTTGTCAAGACAAATACTCAGATGTGAAGGGCATCCGCTATTTTATTTACTACCTGTAACGTCACAGCAAATTGGAAAAACACTAAAACTGGTCAAACTGTGTTCCTTAATACAATAACATAGCTTAATAAAACAGAAATAACAAAATAAAGGTATTTACATTACTCAAGCATATAGGCCACAAAATAACAATATGCGCTTCCTCCTACTGCCTAATAGATAATTACTTGTTTTGGATTGTAAGTCTTCCTGAAACTTCTCACTCAGAAAGTGGCTACCGTGTTCAGAACTCTGAATCCACATCATCAAACTCCTCATCATCAAACTCCTTCCCACTGTCTTCATCTTCCTCTGAATTTACTTTAATGTCATCTTCTTTTTGCTGCGAGTGTGTCAGTGAGTTGCACCATGTGCTGTCATTGCCTTTGCAGAAGCAGTAGTTGGCGTCAAGCTTTGTCAGACGAGGTCGTTTTAGTGACATGACCCCACCACCAGGAGTGGCTCCTCCAGGGAACAGAATACCTGCAGGATTCTGCACAAACTGAGTGGCCATGGCATGAGTCGTGTGGCACCGTTCAGTGTGAAGACCACAAGATCAAAATTGTCACCCCAACTGTGGATGGGGGCAATCTGCCTCTCCAACTGTGCGCAGATAATTATCTGGGTCCTCTGAAGCATATTTGGCAGCCAGCTGACTTCCGGAACCGTATGACTTCATCGTAGGTGGTGACCATGCCATGCTCGTTAAGATTCTTGACCAGCTCTGTGCTACCATATTTATGGTGGAGTCTTATGGCAAGCCCCAGGGTTGTCTGATTACAGCTCCCACTGATGTGCTTCTGTATGCACTGAGCGAGTGTTAGTGATGGTTTGGTCACTTTTCCTTCCTTTGATACCAGACAGGAGACACACTTCAAAAGGGATGGACTTGTGGCTTGTATGATCTTGTCATGCTGGAAGCTGCCAAGGTCATATTCACGGTCCAAGGGAATATTCTGCACCTCAGCTTGCACTCTCTTCACAAGCTTGGTGATAACTTCATCAGCGGCAGTGGTTTTATCTCGTTTTACCAGTTTGAGTGACTGAGTGAGTGAGTGAGTTACTCAAGTTTCAAGTTCAAGTTTCTTTAATAGTTGTCATACAGAAGTACATAATACTTTTATACAAAATGCTTCTTACTGTTACACTCCAGAGACTGTGCAAGACAAGATATGTATGAAATAAAATAACATAGTAAAATAACATAGTATAGCATGTAAATTAGAAGTAAAAAAAAATGAGGTCACAGTGTTCAGTATAGACATATATGTACAATGTTCGATGCAGAATAGACGTAACTGAGTTACCATATAATATACAATACTATGCAGTGTACTAATATACAATACTATATAGTGCAAGGCAGAAATGGGATGAGGTGCAATTTAGGTACAATTTACAGTAGGTGTACGAGTTGTAGTGCAAATCCTTTATCAATAAATATAAAGTGTGTTTGTGTGATCTAAAGTGTGGAGAGTGGGTGCTGCAGTGTGTTGTTTGTTTAAGTGAGTGTGTGCGTGTGGGTGTGTGTGCTGTGTGCATTTGATGGTTGTTGCATAGTGTTTATTGTTCGTTTAGCAGCCTGATGGCCTGGGGATAGAAGCTTCTTCTGAGTCTTTCTGTGCTCGCCTTAAGACTCCGGTATCGCTTGCCTGACCGCAGCAGTTCAAAGAGGCAGTTGTTCGGGTGGCTTGAGTCCTTAATAATTATCTTAGCCTTCCCCCTGCACCGCTTGTTGTAAATGTTCTGGAGGGTGGGAAGCCCCCCTCCAATTGTGCGTTCGGCTGAACGTGTCACTCTTTGTAGTCTGCTACGGTCTTGTGCAGTGCTATTCCCAAACCAGGAGGTGATGTTGCCAGTCAGGATGCTCTCTATTGTACATGAGTAGAAGTTCCTAAGGATCTTCTGACTGACTTGGAACTTCCTTAGGCGCCTGAGGAAGTAGAGGCGTTGTCGTGCCTTCTTCACAACACTGTCAATGTGTGTGGTCCATGTCAAGTCCTCGGATATGTGGGCTCCGAGGTACTTGAAACTGTTCACTCTCTCAACCGGTGCCCCATCGATGCTGAGGGGGCTGTAGTCCTTGACCCCCGACCTCCTGAAGTCCACAATCATCTCTTTTGTTTTGCTGACGTTCAGGGAGAGGCAGTTCTCCTGACACCACTGTGACATATTCTCTACCTCTTCCAAATTTGATGATTGTGTTGTTGTTCCGCTGTGCCACGCAGTCATGTGTGTACAGGGAGTAGAGGAGGGGGCTCAGAACACAGCCCTGGGGGGCCCCTATGTTGAGCGTGATGGATGAGGAGGTGCAGTTGCCTGCTCTTACCACCTGGGGTCTGCCCGTCAAGAAGTCCAAGACCCACTGGCAGAGGTCATAGTTCAAGCCCAGGTCCCTGAGCTTGGCTATGAGTTTGGAGGGGACTATGATATTGAATGATGAGCTGTAGTCGATGAACAGCATTCTCACATAGTTCCCCTGCCTCTTGTCCAGATGTGATGCTGCTGTGTGCAGCACATGGGCTATGGCGACCTCCGTGGACCTGTTGGGGCGATATGCAAATTGCAGGGGGTCCAGGTTGATGGGGAGGGAGGAACAGATGTAGCCCTTCACTAGCTTCTCAAAGCACCTCATGGCTATGGAGGTGAGGGCTACAGGGCGGTAGTCGTTGAGGCAAGCGGGCGTAGATTTTTTGGGTACAGGGATGATGGTGGACTTCTTCAGACAGGTGGGGATGACAGCCTGTTCCAAGGACAGGTTGAAGATGTCAGTGAATACCGGGGCCAGTTGGTCGGCACAGACTTTTAGGACGCGGCCGGGGATGCCGTCCGGTCCTGCTGCCTTCCTGATATTCACTTTTTTAAAGATCTGTCTCACCTCATGCTCTGTTACCCTGAACACTGAGTCTCCATCAGCAGACCCCCCCCCCCCCCCCCCCCCCATTGCCGTGGTTTGTAGGCTGGTGTTGTAATTCACAGCCTCAAACCTCGCATAGAAGGAATTGAGATCATTTGCTAAGGAGATGTCACTGTTCAGTTTGAGGGAGGTGCCTTTGTAATCTGTCATTGTTCTGAGGCCCTGCCACATACCTCTAGAGTCAGCCTGTTCAAACTGAAGTTCAACTTTATCCCTGTAACGCTGTTTTGCCTCTATTACTGCTCTCCTGACGTTGTATCTTGCCGTCTTGTGTTCTTCCATGTTGCCTGTCACCAGCCCGGTGTTGTAGGCTGATGTGCGCACTTTCAGAGCCTCACGGACGGATTTATCTACCCAGGGCTTTTGATTTGGGTAGATTCTAATTGTGGTAGAGGGGATTGTTTCTTCTACCAGAGTACAGACAAAGTCAAGCACCGTTTCAGTGTATTCGTTAATATTGGCTGTGTTATCACGGAATACCCTCCAGTCTGTGCATTCAAGCGTAGCTTGGAGTGTCTCCTCTGACGTCACAGCCCAACGCTTAACCTCTCGCGAGACCACCAGCGTTCGCTTGAGACTTTGTTTATACTTTGGCAAAAGAAAAATGGCGGCGTGATCGGACTTACCGAATGGGCTAAGAGCCTGTGACTTGTACCCATTCTTAAATTGCGAGTATACATGGTCTAATATGTTCTCGCCTCTGGTGGGACAGGTCACATGCTGATATAAATTCGGCAACACCTTTTTAAGACGCGCGCTGTTGAAATCGCCCAGAACCAAAATGGCAGCGTCAACGCTAGCTATCTGTTGTTTATTTACCTCGTCGTGTAGTTTTGAAAGTGCGGCCCCAGTGTTCGCGTGTGGTGGGATGTACACTCCGATGAGGATGATGGACGTTAACTCTCTCGGGAGGAAGAAGGGTCGACATTTGATCGTGATAAACTCCAGGTCTGGGGAGCAGTGGTTAGACAATTCCTTTGCGTTGCCTATATCGCACCACTCCTTGTTTATCATGAAGGCAATGCCGCCTCCTTTCGTCTTTAGTGACTCTGCCGTCCGGTCCTTGCGGAGGACAAAGAAGTGGTCTGCCGGTTCTATTGCATGATTCGGGACATCTGGAGACAGCCAAGTTTCTGTGAAACAGAGGACATTACAGTCCCGAATGTCCCTCTGGAATTGGATCCGTGCTCTGATGTCGTCCAGTTTATTTCCTATCGATTGCACATTGGCCAACAATATGCTGGGCAATGTGGTTCTGTGTTGTTTGGACCTCAGTCTGTTCCGGACCCCGGCTCTCTTTCCACGTCGTCGCGGCTTCTCCTGGCCTTGGCCACGGCCACAACAAAGGATCTCGGCGGGCCACTGCTGCTGTTCAGCAATCCGATCCAGAGAGCAATCCAATCGGTAAGTTTTCCTTAATCCAATGTCAATGATTGACTGACGGTCATACACATATAATGCACCAACAGTTGGTGCAAATAAAACTCTTAATACTATAAAAAATAACAAAAGAAAGCACAGTCTCGACGGAGCGATCAGAAAGGCAGCCGTTCGGTGCAGCGCCATAATGAATGGAATGTCTGGCACCCTTCCACCCTCATGACAGTTACAGCATCACCATACAAGTCACACAAGTTAGATATCATCTGCTTACTGCAGATGTGCCCGGAGTTGGCTACATATATATCATGTAACTCTGACACTGTCCAGGTTGATGACTTGTCTGCATCCATGTGGTCAAACGCTATCAAACGGTCTGCACTGGGAACATGCACTTGAGGAAACTCTCTTGAAGTCATCGTAGCACTTGGTGTGATACTGGGCATCAGCTGCATGCAGGTCCAGGACGGCATTTACCCGTAGAGCCACTTCCTCAGCCCATTGATCCTGGCGCTCATCACATTTAGACAAGATGTTGTTTTTGAAGTCTGGCATTGTTTCACTGGCTTCCATCTATCAGGGTGTTTGGTGTCTTTGGGTTAGCAAATGATACCACAAAACAGACATTGTTTAGAAAACTCAAAGGCATGAGAACGAGACATACGTTTCCCTAGCTGACCATCAGATGAGCTGAGTTTGCGTTTGGTTGCATTTCTAGACTTAGAGGTATATGAGCTATACCATGATTTGTGACAAACTACAGATGCTGACACACCATGGGTAGCAATGATGTTCGATAAAGTCTCAGTTGTAGCTGAATCGTCAAGCTCTTCACTCCTCTGAAGCAAAGCTGTAATGCCTTTTCGTCCAGATGTCTTGAAGACATTGTCCTTGCCGTCACAGGGCTCAAATAGGAATTTCTTCCTTGACATGTCAATCTGAAATGAACAAAAGAAGAATGCACTATTTGTATCCTCCGTCTCTGCACTACCACACACTCTACATTACAGAGCAATATGGATACATTGCCAGGATGTACATTTCGGATGGGCTGTTCACTATTCCAATGAAAACATGTATTTCCCATGTTATTGGTATCCTACATGAACAAACTGGTATTTGCATTACCTTTTGGGTCTCTTTCTCTGCCTCAGTGCCTCAGATCTTCTATCACACAATTCTACATTAAGGAGAGCAAAAGTACCATATGAATACTCTATACAATATTTAGAATCAAACTTGATGCTTCTCTGTGTGACGAGGGATAGAGCCTGGTGACGTGAGGCTAGGTAATAACGGGTAATAATCACACATTCATGTCATGACATACATTGCTAACATAGCTAAGCTATGCTTGCATTAACATTAGTTACCGTCCATTTCCGGTTTGTATGTCGCAATAAACGCCGAAATAATATTGATTATTAAGTTTAGAAAGCGATCCATTATGTACATAGTGTCTGTCGGGAGTCCCGTAACGAGATGTGACTGAGTTTCATCGATGCACTGATGGGCACATCCTGTTGGCGAGTGTAACTCGCCCGACCATCCACCAGGCGGCGGTATTGAGCCGTCATTGCAGTCACATCTAACTAAGGTCCAGCTGCAGCACCGGGGGTGGGTATATGAATTATGAATGCCATGGCGAAAACATTTTATATTGATCTCAAAAACGCTGTACAGCGATCCTGGCGGTCAACACATGGCGGCCAATAATGCTGGAAAGCGGTTTTGGCGACCAATGTGTTAAATAAAGTTTTTATTCATCCATTCATTCACATACACAAATCCAATAGAATAGTTTCTAGTTGTGGCAGCAAACTGCTCCGCTGCCAGGTGGACTCATGGCAGAGCTCAACTGCAGTAGTTACCCCAGTAACCAAGCATAAGCGCCTAGAGTACCCCATTAGGCGCTCTACAAATTAAAGTTATTATTATTATTATCATTCTGTTTACAATTGAACATTCCATGAAAATTATATATAAATTCAGCATCTTCTGAAACATTTATAAACTCAAAATTCATTAAAAAAATTGTACCAAAATGAGTAGAAATTTGGTAAATTCCAGTAAATATTAACATTTTTAAACTGGTTTCTTCTCTTAAGTATCATAAATGGATTCAGCATCCTGAATAACCCCCAAAACAACTCCAACATTGTTAAAATTGATCAAGTAGTTTCTGAGATTTGTCCATTTAGGCGATTATGCAAATGTATGCTAATTATGCAAATAAAAACCATTGCCCAACATTTACAACTTAGCATCCGGCAGTTTCTGAGTGCTGGGGACCCGTACTATCCATATCCATCATAAAACGTTGGTGGTTCCAAAATTTCCGGGTTCACAATGGGGCTCTATGGGATGGCAAATAGACTATATTCCCAAAATGCTTCAATCTTTCTACATTGCCAGATGCAATGAAACCCCGTCCCTCTCGTATCCATGCATTTTATGCATATGTCTGGTATGTTTTGGTTATATTTGTTTAAATCCACCAGTGTTACATTATGTCCGCATTACCCATTTATACTGAATTAGCTTGAGACGTGCATTTATAGTTAGTGTGCGCTTCTGCACATGCCACGTCTCAATCCTATTCCGATAATTCAAGTTGTAAGTCTTCCCTCCAGGCATTTAATTTATACATTGAGCTTTTTTTTTTTTTTTTTTAACTACTTTTTTCTCCCATTTTCTATTTTTCTCCCATCCCAATTTCGTATCGTCCAATCCTACCCTCCCCTGTCTCGAACGTTGTTAGGCCATGCCTCCCACAAGCCGGCTGCGATGTGGACTAAGCCTTACATCACGTGTCCCCTCCGGTACTCGAGGAAGCAGCAGTCGCATCTTTTCACCTGCACAGCGCGATCTCTCAGCGTCGGGGGTCTGCGTTTGGAGGGCACGCCGCCCCCGTCGCTTCCTGATTCTGCTGCGCAGGCGCACCAACCGACCTGTAGGAGTCGCTGTCCACAACGTCCGATCCCCACCCATCAGCTTCCCACCCCCTAATACTGCCAATTGTATTAGTATGAACGAACAGCCAATCTGATAGCAATGCGGAGAGCTGGGCTCAAACCCAGCGTCTCCTGCATTGGTGGTGAGCACCTTGCCCACTGCACCACCTAGCCGCCCCCTACATTGAGCTTTCTGAAGAGTGATCTACCAGTAGGTTGTAGAATTCTGATATGATACCTGTAACTGAGGGGTACAATTCCCTGACTGTATTGAGAGTATGGTATTATTAAACCACTACTTAGTTATGTACTTTAATTACTGGCCATACAGTACATGGTATATCTGGTGAACACCCACACAAGAATACGGCAATGACAAAGAAAGTTCTAGTTAGAGGTATTTATTATTAGAGCAGCAACGGTAGGTTACAGATTGAGAATTATGATTGCGCTTGTAAGGCGAAGAACACTTAAAGTAGGTCAAGAGCGTAAGTCCATGAGAATAGTAAGATGGGTATAACTGACGCCACCTGTAGCATAGTAATTACATAAGGCACACTCGTAGTCAGCTGGAGACACTAGGGGGTTCCCTCCGGTTGTAAGCCGGCAGGGCAGAGGAATGTTCGGGAGCAAAGTCTGGGTCAACGCGGAATAAAGAAGCTCCAGCTACGGGAGTCGGTGCAATACTCCCTTGATCCTTAGACAAAGCAACAGCTATAATCCAGTATGCACGACAGCATGGATGAAAGCTAGCCAGCCTCTGGTCCTAGAGGCGGGCTCGATGGATGCTCCTCACTGGGTAGATCCCACACTATAGTGGGGTAGACGGTTCTCTGCTCCAGCAGCCACGGTACCAAAGCAATATAATCCAGCCGGAAAATGCTCTGCATTCGCCGGTGTAGATTCTCCTGTGCACTATCCTTCACATTAAATAAGTCGAACTCAACGGTACTGCGTTAAACTCTGACACTTTTACTATCCTATTCGCACATGTTATAAGTGCTCTATTTAGACGCAAAGTTGCTCACTTCACTTGGTCGTTGACTCGTGGTGAAGGCTTTAACTTTGGGATAAGACTACTGCTGTATCCACCTGCGACGTATTTATACGTAAGGTGAATAATCTAGTGCCAACCTCAGTTCTGTCTCGTATTACTGCGCAAACCTGGACATGTTGAGACATGCCTTGGCGGTGTCTTTGAACTTGCCATTGGGGGTATGGCCGTTGGCGCCTAGGGGTCGCTGTCCAATAGGAGAACGAATATTATGGTCTGGTTTGTACCTAGGTAAATGGATATTCCGTGTATATATACAAAGAATATACAAGGGATATCAAACGATATACAAATATTATACAAGGGATCTCAAGCAATAAATATATATATTTGGTTTAATCTGACCCTTTGTAACAGCCACCTCCTAATTAGTCCGCACCTAATTAGATAAGCAGAGACAGATTAACCGTCTTGTCAACTACTCAATGTCCGTTGTGGGGAGTAGGGCAATTCACAAAGTCAGTGGGTCATGATCGTCATCAAGGGAGTCAGGGAGCCTTGGCAACTCTATCAGCCTCGCCACGGGTCGGGTGTGGCGGTGAGGCAGGTCGGCCCTCCTGGGTATACTGGGCTGTGCTTGGCTGTGTCTCCACATCCTCCGTCTGTTCCTCTTGTTTGGTCTGTACCCCGTCTGAGGAGGGGCCGGTTCCGGCCGCCCCATCAAGAAGTCGGTTGGGGTGCTGGGTTCGAGGTCAGCTACGTCGCTTGGAGCGCAGCTGAGGGGGGTGGAGTTCGGAACTCCCTCTTCTTGGGCCCACGGTTCTCTCACAGGCCTCTCGTCTAATGTCCGTAGCCTCTCAACGGGCTGTACGAGAGAGTGGCCTGTGTCGCTCACCTTTGTGTGCAGGCAGCGTGTAGACCTGGGTTGACTGTCAAGTCCGTAGAGGGGGCCCTGGAGCGTCCACCCCAGTCGGGTCTGAACCGCGACTGGGCATCCTTTGGGTCCGATGTGGGCCGCCTCAATTGGGAGAATGAGGTCCGCGTGGTCGGAGCCTATGAGCAGGGTCGGTGTGGCGCCGTCGATGAGCGGTATAGGTAGTCTGCGTAGGTGCTCGTACTTCGCCATCAGCTGTGGGATGGGGTAGGTGTACTGTGACAGGCCTATGTCGTGGCTGGTGAAGACGTTGGTGATGCTATACTGCTTCTCGGGCTGGTCCACCGCTGCTATCTTGAAGGAGACATTTTCACCCTTTATGGTCTTCTGGTCTCTTCTAATGGTACGTATTGTCATTGTTCCTTTGGCACCCCGCAGACCCAGCTGGGCTGCGGCGGAAGCGAGGAGGAGAGTCTTTTCAGACCCATCGTCTAGGACGGCGTAAGTGTCCAGGACCTTGTCCTCGTAGCTCAGGAGCACTCTGACCACTTTGATGAGCACTCGGGGGGTCCCGCTATGCTGGTCTATGTGGAGCACTCCTGTTGGTGGGTTGCCTTGGATCTTCTGGAGTGGTGCCGACTCGCGGTCGTCCGAGTAGCACCGTGACTCCCAGTGTCTGCTGTAGCAGTCGGTACACCAGGGGGCGGTCTGGTGGATCTTCGGTACTGGTGCCACCGCCTCGGCCTGATACATCACCGTGACGGGCCCACTTTGTTGTCCTGGCGGACGCTTGTTGATGTCATGCAGGACCTCCAAGTGGGCGCCGTCGCACCTGCTGCATTTCTTCTTTAAACGGCACTCAGCTGCCATATGGCTGCGCGCGCTGCGGAAGCAGCGGCGGTTGGCTTTGATCCACTGACTCACCTCGTCCGTGGTCAGCTTCTTGAAAGTGTCACATTGATACAGCCGATGTTCCTGTTCACAGTACTGGCATTCAATCTTCCACTCCCCCTTGGTTGGGGGGTTGCTGTGGTTCTCGTGTTGCGGCACTGACTCGGCCTGGTGCATAACAGTCACTGACCGGCGGTTATCATTAGATCTCCGAGGTCCATCCCTTGGGCTTGGTCCACTCCACACGAACGTATCCAGTCGTAGGCTGCTGACTTCTCTCGCGAGGAAGTCGGCCAGGTCTAGGAGGGATGGCTCGGGACCGTCGGGATCACGGTGGTCTCTCTGCCGCCGAAAGCGCTCTTGGCGGGCTGGAGGGAGCTTCTCTAGTATTCGTTCCACATTAGAGTTAGCATATAGTTCATGTATCCCTTTTCCCTTTTGGGACCCCAGCATCCCTACCAGGGATTGTACCTTGATAGAGAGGTCATCCAATGCTCTATTGTCTTTGGCTGGGGGGAGACGATCAATATTCCTTATTTCTTGTATCACGTAGTCCCATATGCGTCCATAACGCTGGTCGAGGGCCACTAGAGCCGCGGAGTATGGGGTGCTTGAGTTGGAATATGCCAGCGCTATATTATGCGCTCTGGGCACCTTGAGGTGCTTGAGGAGGATGGCATATTTGTACGACTCATCGGGGACGTCGGACATCATAGTCTCCAAGCACATCCGTAATTCCGTGTACTGTGCTCTGTCCTCGCGCGTAAAGTCTGGGAACGTTGGTGTGCCAAGGTACGATGCCATGGATGGCTGGCACATTGGTGAGCGTAGGGGAAGGGGCCTCCTGGGCGCGTCTCCCCGTACGTGTTGTCGTGGGTTGGTACTTGGTGGGTACCAGGGGCCGGGTACCCAGGTGCTGTTCCTCGGTGCTGACTGTACGTCAAACTCACCCGTGAGTTGGGTCGGGGGTTTGTAGTGCAGTGACTCGGGGCTGACGTCGGGGCTGTACTGGGCCTCCTGGTCCAGAGTACGTTGCTGCTGGTCGGGGCTGTACTGGGCCTCCTGGTCCAGAGTACGTTGCTGCTGGTCGGCTTGACATTCCTCCTCTTCCTCTTCCTCTGCTAGGTCCTGGAGTCTTCTAGTCAGTCTCTCGGCTACGTAGGCCGGTTCTTCCCGGTGGCTGGGTCTCGTGTGGACCGGTCGGGGAGGGGTCGCTGGCCGGGTAGGGGAAGGTGCCCTAGACCCTTGTCGTGATGATCTCCGGGAGCTCCGTGCGGAGCGAGGGGGTGTCGCCATGGCAATCAATTGTTCTATCATCTGTGCCTGCAGCCGGTCGCGCTCTGCTTCGCGCTGGGCATGGGCGGCGTCGCGCTCTGCATTGGCGGCGTCGCGCTGTGCTTCGCGCTGGGTATTGGCGGTGTCGCGCTGTGCATTGGCGGCGTTGCGCTGTGCATTGGCGCTGGCATGGGCGGTGTCGCGCTGTGCATTGGCGGCGGCGCGCTGTGCATCGGCGCGGCCTCTTTCAATGTTATCTTCCGTCTGAAGGCATCTGGTCTCCAGTCTTATGCGGTCGTCTTCACTCCTTTGTTGCGCCTGGAAGCGCTCTCGCTCGGTTGCAGCGTGTTCTCGTTCACTAAGGGCTTGCGCTTGGAGTTGCGCGTGAAGGCGCTCTCGTTGGTCTGCAGCTTGTTCGCGCTCGCTCGTCTGTTGAGCCTGGAGGCATTCTCTTTCCATGGTAGAATGTTCGCGCTCACTTAGTTGTTGCGCTTGAAGTCGATCGCGTTCACCCTGAAGTTGATCGCGTTCGGTGGAGGCTGCCATGGTGGCGATGAATGCCTGCGCCAGCATCTGGTCCGCCTCGCTGGGGGATGACACTGACGGAGGTGATCGGCTTCTGGCAGTGCTCGTTGGAGATCTGTTCTCTGGGCGCGCCTCGAGATCCATCTCCTGGGCGCGCTTCTCTTCTCTTGGTTGTGTGTCGGGTTCTGTCCCCGGAGCGCTTTCTTTATCCTGGAGCTCTCCGGGGACTCTCCCGGTGACGTTGTCTGGAGGTATAGTCTGGTCATGTCCCACCTGGTCCCCCCCGTGAGCTGAGTCAGTTTGGTCTGAATCCACTGGGGTCTCTACTGGTCGGGTCGCCTGGTCGGTAGGATTTGACATGCTTTGACTATCCGCTTTATCCGCTTTTAACGTCTGTTTAAAGCTAGGTATTAGACTGACAGCGTAGTCCTCTAGATAGGGAGGTGGCTGACGTCTGCGCTGCGGGCGTTCTAGCTTGGGAGAGCCGCTTGGGGAGTGTTCACCGCTGGCCATGGTTAATATCAATATTATATTTAGATATTACACTGATATTCCTCCGGCTCGAAGGACCAATTGTAACTGAGGGGTACAATTCCCTGACTGTATTGAGATTATGGTATTATTAAACCACTACTTAGTTATGTACTTTAATTACTGGCCATACAGTACATGGTATATCTGGTGAACACCCACACAAGAATACGGCAATGACAAAGAAAGTTCTAGTTAGAGGTATTTATTATTAGAGCAGCAACGGTAGGTTACAGATTGATAATTATGATTGCGCTTGTAAGGCGAAGAACACTTAAAGTAGGTCAAGAGCGTAAGTCCATGAGAATAGTAAGATGGGTATAACTGACGCCACCTGTAGCATAGTAATTACATAAGGCACACTCGTAGTCAGCTGGAGACACTAGGGGGTTCCCTCCGGTTGTAAGCCGGCAGGGCAGAGGAATGTTCGGGAGCAAAGTCTGGGTCAACGCGGAATAAAGAAGCTCCAGCTACGGGAGTCGGTGCAATACTCCCTTGATCCTTAGACAAAGCAACAGCTATAATCCAGTATGCACGACAGCATGGATGAAAGCTAGCCAGCCTCTGGTCCTAGAGGCGGGCTCGATGGATGCTCCTCACTGGGTAGATCCCACACTATAGTGGGGTAGACGGTTCTCTGCTCCAGCAGCCACGGTACCAAAGCAATATAATCCAGCCGGAAAAGGCTCTGCATTCGCCGGTGTAGATTCTCCTGTGCACTATCCTTCACATTAAATAAGTCGAACTCAACGGTACTGCGTTAAACTCTGACACTTTTACTATCCTATTCGCACATGTTATAAGTGCTCTATTTAGACGCAAAGTTGCTCACTTCACTTGGTCGTTGACTCGTGGTGAAGGCTTTAACTTTGGGATAAGACTACTGCTGTATCCACCTGCGACGTATTTATACGTAAGGTGAATAATCTAGTGCCAACCTCAGTTCTGTCTCGTATTACTGCGCAAACCTGGACATGTTGAGACATGCCTTGGCGGTGTCTTTGAACTTGCCATTGGGAGTATGGCCGTTGGCGCCTAGGGGTCGCTGTCCAATAGGAGAACGAATATTATGGTCTGGTTTGTACCTAGGTAAAGGGATATTCCGTGTATATATACAAAGAATATACAAGGGATATCAAACGATATACAAATATTATACAAGGGATCTCAAGCAATAAATATATATATTTGGTTTAATCTGACCCTTTGTAACAATACCCTTTGACATGCTATATCCTTTTTTCCATCTGTGAGCGTTTTTTGCCCTCTTGTGAGCGTAGTTTGCCCTCTTGGCTGACTCTTACAAAGTTTCTAATTGGGAGGTATTTAAAGAAATGTTTACTGTTAAGGTAAAATTTCTTTCTCAGCTCCTCAAAAGACATCATGGTATCAGAGTTTGGAAACTAAGTATAACTTAATACAAAATTATTATATTTAATAATTATTATTATAATAACAATTATAAATATATAATCATTATTATAAATATTTTTTTCCTGTTGTACCGAACTCGTACCGAACCGTGACCCCAAAACCGAGGTACGTACCAAACCGTGGCTTCTGTGCACCATTACACCCCTATAATGGACTGTACTCTTTGAAAGTTGCACATTTGTAATAAAAAAAAGTGTATTTAGTATATTTTCTTATTCGCGTCAGATTATTTGTAACATAATGGAGATGAACACTGGTTGTGGGCCCCTCCTAAGAATTATTGCCTAGGACCCCAATAGACCCTAGCAGCGCACTGCACACACACAGAGAAAGGGAGAATGGCTTTGCTCCCCTTTGCATAATTCACTCACAGCTCGGGCTGTCGTTGTGGGAGAGACATCATAATCAGGTTTATAATAATTTTATGCACATGAGTCTCCCGAACAATTTAAAACCAAGCGTGAGTCCATCAGAGCGTCCTACACTGAGATATGGTCACTTTTCCACACCTAACCTTACCGGTGAATATGTCATGCCTCCACGGATTCCCGGAGGTATTATGCGGTGCACGAATAATACACACACACACATTTACGCTGTGTAAAAAGTAGCCAACTGGGTTCGTTGTCTCGGAATGGAAATGAGCTGTAATTTCTGCGGGTCTCCCTCTGTCTCCACACTTGAGACCTGAGTATTTAACCACACCCCTCCGACGCAAATGTAGTTATTTCTTGTTTTTATATATTTTTTTTATTATGTTTTTGGTCGATTTTTTATTGTTTTTACTACCGGGCAGTCCGGTAGAGAGAGAGAGAGGAAGCATGGGAGACAGAGCGGGGGGAAGACATTTGGCAAAGGACGCCGGGTCCGGGAATCGTACCCGGGTCGGCCGCTTTGCGCCGCAGCGCGTTACATGGTTCTCCACTTGGGCACCCCAAATGTAGTTATTTCTAATGCATCGGAATAATACTGTCGGACAATCTAACAAGAATGAACACATTTACAAATTGTATTACGTTTTGCAAATAAGGAAACCGATAGAGAACATTTCAAAGCACTCAAAAATGCCAATATTTCAATTTTGACCTATTTCTGAATCATGCAACGTTTTCAAGATGCCTCAGTTGAATAGTGTAGCTGGATATACCTTTTGCACATTTGTAATAAAAAAAAGTGTATTTAGTATATTTTCTTATTCGCGTCAGATTATTTGTAACATAATGGAGATGAACACTGGTTGTGGGCCCCTCCTAAGAATTATTGCCTAGGACCCCAATAGACCCTAGCAGCGCACTGCACACACACAGAGAAAGGGAGAATGGCTTTGCTCCCCTTTGCATAATTCACTCACAGCTCGGGCTGTCGTTGTGGGAGAGACATCATAATCAGGTTTATAATAATTTTATGCACATGAGTCTCCCGAACAATTTAAAACCAAGCGTGAGTCGATCAGAGCTTCCTACACTGAGATATGGTCACTTTTCCGCACCTAACCTTACCGGTGAATATGTCATGCCTCCACGGATTCCCGGAGGTATTATGCGGTGCACGAATAATACACACACACACATTTACGCTGTGTAAAAAGTAGCCAACTGGGTTCGTTGTCTCGGAATGGAAATGAGCTGTAATTTCTGCGGGTCTCCCTCTGTCTCCACACTTGAGACCTGAGTATTTAACCACACCCCTCCGACGCAAATGTAGTTATTTCTTGTTTTTATATATTTTTTTTATTATGTTTTTGGTCGATTTTTTATTGTTTTTACTACCGGGCAGTCCGGTAGAGAGAGAGAGAGGAAGCATGGGAGACAGAGCGGGGGGAAGACATTTGGCAAAGGACGCCGGGTCCGGGAATCGTACCCGGGTCGGCCGCTTTGCGCCGCAGCGCGTTACATGGTTCTCCACTTGGGCACCCCAAATGTAGTTATTTCTAATGCATCGGAATAATACTGTCGGACAATCTAACAAGAATGAACACATTTACAAATTGTATTACGTTTTGCAAATAAGGAAACCGATAGAGAACATTTCAAAGCACTCAAAAATGCCAATATTTCAATTTTGACCTATTTCTGAATCATGCAACGTTTTCAAGATGCCTCAGTTGAATAGTGTAGCTGGATATACCTTTTGCACATTTGTAATAAAAAAAAGTGTATTTAGTATATTTTCTTATTCGCGTCAGATTATTTGTAACATAATGGAGATGAACACTGGTTGTGGGCCCCTCCTAAGAATTATTGCCTAGGACCCCAATAGACCCTAGCAGCGCACTGCACACACACAGAGAAAGGGAGAATGGCTTTGCTCCCCTTTGCATAATTCACTCACAGCTCGGGCTGTCGTTGTGGGAGAGACATCATAATCAGGTTTATAATAATTTTATGCACATGAGTCTCCCGAACAATTTAAAACCAAGCGTGAGTCGATCAGAGCTTCCTACACTGAGATATGGTCACTTTTCCGCACCTAACCTTACCGGTGAATATGTCATGCCTCCACGGATTCCCGGAGGTATTATGCGGTGCACGAATAATACACACACACACATTTACGCTGTGTAAAAAGTAGCCAACTGGGTTCGTTGTCTCGGAATGGAAATGAGC
The DNA here is from genome assembly GCF_963971535.1 of Notolepis coatsorum. NCBI lineage: Eukaryota > Metazoa > Chordata > Actinopteri > Aulopiformes > Paralepididae > Notolepis > Notolepis coatsorum. The sequence continues at coordinate 140,034,405 of NC_140167.1, read as the reverse complement.
TGTAATTTCTGCGGGTCTCCCTCTGTCTCCACACTTGAGACCTGAGTATTTAACCACACCCCTCCGACGCAAATGTAGTTATTTCTTGTTTTTATATATTTTTTTTATTATGTTTTTGGTCGATTTTTTATTGTTTTTACTACCGGGCAGTCCGGTAGAGAGAGAGAGAGGAAGCATGGGAGACAGAGCGGGGGGAAGACATTTGGCAAAGGACGCCGGGTCCGGGAATCGTACCCGGGTCGGCCGCTTTGCGCCGCAGCGCGTTACATGGTTCTCCACTTGGGCACCCCAACTGTAGTTATTTCTAATGCATCGGAATAATACTGTCGGACAATCTAACAAGAATGAACACATTTACAAATTGTATTACGTTTTGCAAATAAGGAAACCGATAGAGAACATTTCAAAGCACTCAAAAATGCCAATATTTTAATTTTGACCTATTTCTGAATCATGCAACGTTTTCAAGATGCCTCAGTTGAATAGTGTAGCTGGATATACCTTTTGCCAACAGGATAGAATTAGTATCATGGCTTAAGATGGAATGTTTCAACCTTATAACTAACTATAAGCTTAAAGCATATAACGTTCATCACCAGCAAATCTTTGGAAAAGGCTTGTTTTGAGGCAGGCCCAAATGTTTTTTGTTCCAAATGCTTTAGTAAATAGATTCTGGAGAATAATTGTTGGGGGATGGCATCAGTAGTATTCCACAATTTCACAATTCACAATGAGCTATCACTAAGAGGAGGTTTCAGATCGTGATGGGTTGGATATGGACTTTGTGTAATATGGCGAAAAAGAGAGCTCATAATCTTCGCCTTCACTAAACCACTACTCATAATTGCCAACCTTTTCAAATGGTAGATATCACATTTTGGTACAGAATCTAACTATAAAGGAAGGAATCTCTGCGTGTCTGTACTTTGCATATCTCGAGAACCATTCATCCTATCCACTTCACTCTCGGCGGGTGGTGTCAGATTTGGTGCCATTTTGCCTGATGGTTGCACTATAACAATAAACTTTACGTTTTGAACTGTAACCTTTGAACCATAACTTTGAACCATAACTAAATAATTTTTTTCCTGGATTCTATGGGTCCAGATGAATCTATCCATGTGAGCCCCGCCCATTAGTGTGTTGATCGAGAACTGTTCATCTGATCGGCTCCACACTGGGTGTATTGCTGAGGACCCAAGGGAGTGCAGTATCGTGGTGCCATTTGGCCAGATGGTGGCACTATAACAACAAATGTTTTGTGCATTCCAAGCGGGTACATTTTGCCCTGCAAGTAGCACTTCCGGAGGCCAAGCAATTGGCCCATTCCGAACGGGCACTCGCTCCGAACAGCCAAGTTGTGAATGGGCACCGCACTAGTACATTAAAATAGCCATAATGCTCCTGTCTGGCCTTCGCATGTCCAGAGAACCGTTCATCCGATCGACTTCACACTTGATGGATGTGTTGCTGAGGGACCAAGTACTGTAAGTGCAGCACTTCTGGGGGCCAAGCAATCACCCAGTTCCGAGCGGGCACATTTTAATCAGGCACTGCACTAGTTTGATATAATGTAAAGATCTCCCACTCGAGTGACTACACAAGGTTATTAGGCTACTGGAACTGCTGTTATCTGATATCTGTTATACATAATGAGTTGGAGACTGACAAACGCTTTCTCTTTCCTTCTACTGTTGACAATCTCGGGAGCTCCCCTTGACTTTGGAGTTCCTACACACTCAATGGAGTCATTCACGAGACTCTCGCTCTCATGCAGCCGTAACGCATGTGTGTGAGGGAGAGAGAGAGATACACAGAGAGAGCTAGACAGACAGGCAGAGAGAGAGAGAGAGAGAGAGAGAGAGAGAGAGAGAGAGAGAGAGAGAGAAAGACAAGAGTCGACTCGTATTTAACCTGTAACCTGAGAACCTGATAACAAGGACATAACGAGAGATAGACAGAGAGAGAGAGAGAGAGAGAGAGAGAGAGAGATAGAGAGAGAGAGAGAGAGAGAGAAAGAGAGACTTGAAGGGAGGAAAAAAGGGGTGCATTTGTTTCCCAAGCCTGAGCCCGTTCCTCTGATCTCCTTGGGAAAGTCCGTTTTTTCCCTCTTTTTTTTGGTTCCTCTCGTTTCTCATTGCTTAGGAGGTGGAGGAGGGTGGAGATTGACTGAGGGAGGAGAACGAGAGAGAGAGTGAGAGGGGAGGCAGAGAGAAAGAGAGGGAGGGAGAGCAAGCAAGAAAGAGAGAGAGAGAGAGAGAAATAGGCAATAGCAATAGCCTGCAGCAAGACTTTCCCCAAGCTGTACTCTGCTGTGTGCTGCACTGCGCCGTTTTCCAGTTGTTGGGTGTCAAGATTTGCCTTTGGCTGCACTCTCTCCTCCACTCTCGCGCCTATAAAGACTCAGGACGTTTTTATGCTAAATTTCAGGCAAGAGCAGAGGGGGCGAGAGAGAGAGAGAGAGACACACACAGACACAGAGTGAGAGAGAGAGAATCCAGATCGTTTAGCCCGGAGCCTAGCGAAGCTTGAAACGCACACATACAGACACACACACACTCTTATCTCTCTCTCTCTCTCTTCCTCTCTATCTCTCTCTCTCACACACACACACACACACACACACACGTGCACACACTCACACACCTTCTGCTCAAGCTGTCCGCGCTGCACCAAGGTAACAGTTGAGAGTGGACTAGCTTTTTGACACATGGACGCGGAGTGCAGAGGAGAGCAGCTCACTCTCAGGAAGGGAGAAGGACAATGCAGTACTGACACGCAGCAAGACGGACAGACAGAGAGACAGATATAAAGACAGAGAGAGAAAGACAGTGAGAGAGAGAGAGAGAGAGGATGACCACCATACTATACCAGGTAAGGACTGTGGTTGAGCAGGAGAAAAGGGATGGATTTGGTCTGGAATGTGAGCCCCTTACTCCCCATGTGTGTCGGCTGTGTGGCGCTCCGCTGGACAATTTAATGGCAAGCCTCCGCATCGCTGATTTGCTTGTTCTCTCGAAAGAAATGGAACGCTTTAAGTGCTCTCAGATGTGACTCTGTGTGTGTTTTTGAGCTTGTATGTACGTACGTACGTATGTGTGATTGTTTTGTAGGCTTGTGTGTATGTGTCTGTGCTTGTGAGTATGTGTGCTTGTGTGTGTGTGTGTGTGTGTGTGTGTGTGTGTGTGTGTGTGTGTGTGTGTGTGTGTGTGTGTGTGTGTGTGTGTGTGTGTGTGTGTGTGTGCGTGCTTGTGTATGTATGCATATGTGTGTGTGTGTGTGTGTGTGTTTGTGTGTGTGTACAGTGCATGCTGAAGCCAATGCTGATCACAGCAGTCCTGACTGACCTGAAAGCGTCTGCAGGAATACAGTATGTGTTTCACGATAACATAGTACCTCACTACTGTGGTACGTGTGTGTGTGTGTGTGTGTGTGTGTGTGTGTGTGTGTGTGTGTGTGTGTGTGTGTGTGTGTGTGTGTGTGTGTGTGTGTGTGTGTGTGTGTGTGTGTGTGTGTGTGTGTGTGTGTGTGTGTGTGTGTGTGTGTGTGTGTGTGTGTGTGTGTGTGTGTGTGTGTGTTTGAGAAATCCCCAAATTCTGAATGTTAGAGAACGTGTCTTGTGACAAATGGTGCAAAGACATCCTGTAGCTGACCAGCAACGTACAGCTCCTCAGATGAACACATGGTCCAATGACAGCAGGACCTCCCATATCAGCGCACGCCAGACGTCTCATAGACAGTAGACTCTACATCATAGACAGTAGACTCTACATCATACACAGTAGACTCTACATCATAGACAGTAGGGGTGGGAATCGCCAGAGACCTCACGATACGATACTATCGCTATACTTGCGTCACGATGCGATACTATCGTGATACTAAATATATCGCGATACGCGGAAAATATTGCGTTTTTTCTTTTTCATTTCTTTTTTGCTCAAATTTCATTTATTACCTTTTTTCAACTGCAAAGTAAAACTTTGTCAACATGTTTTATCTAATAAAATAAAGTTCAGTCTGTTCATCTCACTTCAATCATTTTTTATTACAGACCATGGTATTTTCTCAAGCAGACGGATGTAAACACTGTAATCTGTGTTGCATGTACCTGACAAACTGAACTGTTTGTATTACAGTCATATTACATGTGTGTGTGTGTGTGTGGACTACTGTACTATTACAGGTATTGAAATGAACAATGCAACTTCCTTATACAAATACATTTTTTTGTATTTAAATTCTCTTTATGAATAATTAAATATCGACACTTGGCGTCCCTGTATCGATACAGTATCGCCGCGCAAAGTATCGCGATACTACTATGTATCCATTTCCCCCCCCCCCACCCCTAGTAGACAGTAGACTACATCATAGACAGTAGACTACATTCAGTGTCAATGTTGGTTCAATAGTGTTGCATCATTGGTAGCGGCAGTAGTGGTGGCGGTGGAGAGGGACACAGAGAGAGAGTGAGATATAGAAAGGGAGAGAGAGAGTGAGATATAGAAAGGGAGAGAGAGAGTGAGATATAGAAAGGGAGAGAGAGAGTGAGATATAGAAAGGGAGAGTGAGAGAGGACGAGAGAGACATAGTCATGTCAGTTTATGCACTGTATTAGCTTAGACTGTACACAGTGATCTGAGAGCTTCTTGTATGTCCATTGTAGCCTACACGACACGTGTGTGTGTGTGTGTGTGTGTGTGTGTGTGTGTGTGTGTGTGTGTGCGTGTGTGCGTGTGTGTGTGTGTGTGTGTGTGTGTGCGTGTGTGCGTGTGTGTGTGTGTGTGTGTGTGTGTGTGTGTGTGTGTGTGTGTGTGTGTGCATGTGTATGTGGAGTGTGTGTGTGTGTGTGTGTGTCCCAGGGCCTAATGCAGTGTCTGGGCGGACAGTGTTGACGTGTGTCGTCTTCCTCTCCTCTCCTCCCCACTGTGACTAATGACTCTGACAGGTCACACACATCTGACACTAAACGCACAATAGCTGGGTGCCCCCTTAAGGTGTGTGTGTGTGTGTGTGTGTGCGTGTGTATGTGTGTGTGTGTGCGTGTGCATGTGTATGTGGAGTGTGTGTGTGTGCATGTGTATGTGGAGTGTGTGTGTGTGTGTATGTGTGTGTGTGTGTGTGTGTGTGTGCATGTGTATGTGTGTGTGTGTGCATGTGTATGTGGAGTGTGTGTGTGTGTGTGTGTGTGTGTGTGTGTATGTGTGTGTGTGTGTGTGTGTGTGTGTGTGTGTGTGTGTGTGTGTGTGTGGGTGGGTGCCAGTGTTTAAAGCTGACCTGTGTGTGTAGCTATGTTTCAAACATGCCTGTGTGTGTGTGTGTGTAGTGGGTGTGTGTGTGTGTGTACGTGTAGTGTGTGTGTGTGTATGTGTGTATGTGTGTATGTGTGTGTGTGTGTGTGTGTGTGTGTGTGTGTGTGTGTGTGTGGGTGGGTGCCAGTGTTTCAAGGTGACATGTGTGTGTAGCTATGTTTCAAACATGCCTGTGTGTGTGTGTGTGTGTGTGTGTGTGGAGTGTGTGTGTGTGTGTATGTGTGTGTGTGTGTGTGTGTGTGTGTGTGTGTGTGTGTGTGTGTGTGTGTGTGTGTGTGTGTGTGTGTGTGTGTGTGTGTGTGTGTGTGTGTGTGTGTGTGTGTGTGTGTGTGTGTGTGTGCGTGCGTGTGCGTGTGTGTAGCTAGTGTTTCAAGCTGACCTCACCTCTTTGACCCAAACCAAGCTTTAAAAAGGCAAGTGAAAACAAGGGTCATAGGGGTCAAGGTTCAGCTGTCATCTGACCCAGCTGCTAACACATCTCTATCTCACTGTCCTGTTATGCTTAGGGGATTTTTGTATATATATATATAATAGCTGAATTATTAATATTGTTGTCATCTGTCCCAGTTAGTTTGTGTGGTTTGTATGTCTGCGTTATTTCACATGTGTGTGTGTGTGTGTGTGTGTGTGTGTGTGTGTGTGTGTGTGTGTGTGTGTGTGTGTGTGTGTGTGTGTGTGTGTGTGTGTGTGTGTGTGTGTGTGTGTGTGTGTGTGTGTGTGTGTGTGTGTGTGTGTGTGTGTGTGTGTGTGTGTGTGTGTGTGTGTGTGTGTGTGTGTGTGTGTGTGTGTGTGTGTGTGTGTGTGTGCGTGCGTGTGTGTGTGTGTGTGCGCTTGTGTACTTGGTGTGCATGAGATTGCAGGGTGCCCAAAGCCATGACCCTTGACCCCTAGAGTTGTGCAACATGGACCTGGTAATTCTGAGCACACAGAGCAGAGCCCCCAGGCGTGAGAAACAAACAGCCATTTGGGGATTTTTTGGCACCTAAAGTAGACGCAATTGCATCCAATTTGCCTCAAATTGGGGAGAAAAATAGCAAGGGCAAGATAGACATACTGTAGAGTGTATTCATCACTTGACTTGGCAAGCAGGAGCTGTTTGCTTTTACTTACAGTATCTCTGAGGTACAGTAAAGCTGACAACATGACTATGACTGTCAATACAGTAAGTGTGTGTATGTGTGTGTGTGTGTGTGTGTGTGTCGGTGTGTGTGTGTGTGTGTGTGTGTGTGTGTGTGTGTGTGTGTGTGTGAGTGTGAGTGTGAGTGTGTGTGTGTGTATACATTCTTACGCAGTACTTGAAAATGACGTGTCATCACTTTGAAATGGGGCCATTTTAGGGTTAGCATTAGGGTTAGGTTATTGTAACTGAGGGGTACAATTCCCTGACTGTATTGTTAGATATGATATGTAATACCACTACCTCATGTACTTTAACTTCTGGCCATCCAGTACAAGATATAAGTATGATGAACACTTTCCCACCTGATGAAACGAATCCACACAAATGTACCAAATCGAAGGTTTAATACAGCAAAAGGTGTATACAACGATCACTTAATTACATTTATGATTTGAAATATGAAATATGCACTTTTATGGCAAATGAGTATTCGTAGGTAAATCAACATTGAATGTCCAATATCTGGTTACGCAGGGAGTAAGTATACAACCTGGAATATTTAGGAAACGATAGCGATGGTACTTAAATGATTATAGCTGGATACACTAAGGGGGGGGGGGGGTCCCGCTGGTTGTAAGACAGTAGGAGGGGGGGGTTAGAGAAGCCGCTGGCGGTATCCCATCTGGCCGACGGTGTCTTGGGAGAATCCAAAGTCTTGGACACAGTGCCCACAGAACCTCGGACCGCAGACGAATACAGCTGGACCCTCTGTGGACGGTAGCTGCCGGTCCACAACGGAGAGACGTGAGGCGACCTCACTGGTGTAGAGCGCCGTCTCACCTGGAGTCCTCTCCGGGGGGTAGTTCCAACACTCCGCAGTGTTGGCCTTTATCCATGGAATAATCAAAGCACCCAAAGCATAATCCAAGCCGTGGAAGGCTCGCCGTCGTCCGGGTAGAGTAATCCAATATACAGGTCCAGTCGCTCTTGGCCCGGAGCTCCTCGGATGCAAGCACCACTAGGGGTCTGCCCAGCCTGGTTAAGCGTCCAGATAACGTCAGGAACGATGGGGTACTGATAACTTTAGAACTCTAACCGAACGATGCACCATACATAAATAGACTATTATTAGCTTAATAGAATACGTCCAACTCGACGGTATAGTGCCAAACTATGACTATTCAACTATTAATCTACACGATATCTCAATGCCTATTCTGGGCCAAGTAGGCCTTACTACACCACACGTGCGTCGTGGGGAGGCTTTGCGTCTGTCACTCTGTTGGAGGGTAAAGAACTGGACTAAAAAAAGTTCTACTTTACTTGCGCCATATATATATGCGCTATGAACAAATAGTACCATTCGTATTTCGCCCGACATATTCCTGCGCGGAACCGGGGCTTGCCACGACATGTTAGGCGGCACGATTGAACTTGGACCTAGGGGTATGGCAACCTGGCGCCAGGTTCTCGTCCAATGGTAGAATGAAACTATTATGGGCTGTTTAGTAGACTAAAGGGATATTCAGTGCATATTGTACAATGAATATACAGGGGATATCAAACGATATACAAATACAATTAAATATATATATATAAATAAATATACATATTCGGTTTAATCTGATCCTTCACAACAGCCGCCCCCTAATTAGTCCCACCTAATTAGCTAAGTAGAGACAGATTAACCGCACTGTCTACCACTCAAGGTCCGCTGTAAGGGTCAGTCAACTCACAAAGTCATGGGGTCATGGTCATCATCGATAGTATCTGGGAGTCGGGGCAGTTCTATGAGCCTCGCCACGGGACGTGTGTAGGTGCGCCCTTGGACGAGTACTTCAGCTGCTCGGACCTTGCCATCGGCACCGGTGATCACTTTGCTTACGCGGCCAGCCGGCCACATAGCTCTGGGTAGTGACTGGTCAATAATCATGACGACTGTTCCTTCTGTCAAATTGTCTCTCTCTTTTACCCACTTCTGGCGGGTCTGTAGAGACGGTAGGTAGTGAAGTAGGAAGCTGCTCCAAAACTTGTCAGTTAGTACTTGGCTGTACCTCCACATTCTTCGGCCGTTCGCTTCTTCAGGCCTGTACATTGTCTGGGGTAGCGCGGGGTCCAGCCGCCCCATTAGGAGTGTGTTGGGGGTGACTGGGTCGACATCTGCTACATCACTGGAGACGTAACCGAGGGGCTTTGAGTTCAATACTCCCTCGATCTCCGTGAGTACTGTCATTAGGACTTCCTCCGCCACAGTCTGGGCTCCGAGTACGGCGTACAGGGCTGTCTTTATAGAACGTACTTCTCGTTCCCAGGTTCCACCGAAGTGGGGTGCGTTCGGGGGATTAAACTGGAAGTCAATCTGGGCTGGAGCGAGGTGGGTCTTAAGTTCTGGGCCCATAGCTTGGAAGCTCTCTCTCAGCTCTCTTTCTCCGCCTTTGAAGTTGGTCCCGTGATCAGACAACAATGTAGACGGTTTTCCTTTCCGTGATGTGAATCTCCGGAAGGCCATAAGGAATGAGTCTGTGCTCATGGTCGGAAGGAGCTCGATATGTATTGCTCTGGTGGTCATGCATTTGAATACAATACCCCACCGCTTCTCGGTGCCTCTTCCTCTCTTTATATACAACGGGCCAAAGCAGTCCATGCCTGTGGAGTGGAATGGCTTGTCGCCGATTCGGAGGCGACAGGGGGGTAAGTCAGCCATCCGTGGTATGCTGGGCTGTGCGCGCCACTTACGGCAGTCTAGACAGGTTCGCTGGAAGCGCCGTACTGCTTCTCTCCCTTGCAATATCCAATAACGACGTCTGATCTCCGCGAAGACTCTCTCTGCTCCTGCGTGGTGTACATCCTCGTCGTATTTCTTTATGATCAGCTCTGTGACCTTGTGTCGGCTGTTCAAGACGATCGGGTACTTAATGTCATCTGGTAGATCGGGGGCTCTCCGCAGGCGACCACCCACTCTGATGAGATTATGGGCGTCACTCTCTGGTGCCAGGTGAATCAGTCTGCTGTCTGATGGGACGGGGTTTCCTCCCTGTAGACAGTCTAGCTCATCGGGGAACGAGTCTCTTTGGGCTCGTTGTAGTAGAAGAAGTTCTGCTTCTTCGTAGTCAGCTGCTGACATGTCAGTGGTGGACTGAATCTCTGGGTGGTGCCGCAGGAATGTTCTTTGCTGCGCACTCTCTAGGGTAATGCAGTCATCTATGTTGGGGTCTGTGGAGGCGATTGTGCTCAGTCCACAGAACATAGGTTTCTTGTTCTCAGCCTCCTCGTTACTTGCTTCCCTCGGGGTGGGCGTAGGCCAATCTCCTTCCGGGAGCTTGAGGAATTCTGGTCCGTCACTGTAGATGTTGCGACGGGTTAGGTCATCCAGAGACATTCCCCGGGTGATGACGTCAGCTGGGTTGTGTTTGGTGTCCACATACCGCCAGCTTGCTTCTTCTGTTAACTCTTGAATCTCGGTGACTCTGACTCCCACGAAGACTTTGTATCTGCATGAATCAGACTTGATCCATGTGAGTACTGTCGTGGAATCTGCCCACAAGATTGTTCTATGCACCGGAATGGTGAGTTCACGTTGGATTAACGTGGCTAGATGCGCTCCTGCGAGGGCTGCGCAGAGCTCTAGACGTGGGATAGATTGTTGCTTACGTGGGGCTATTCTTGAGCGGGCCAGGATGAAAGCAGTGTGTATCTTTCCTCCCCTCTCTTGGGCACGCAGGTAGGCCACCGATCCGTAGGCTACTTCGGAGGCGTCGCTGAAGACGTGTAGATCAATCTCGCATGTCTCTGGCCTCACTGTGGATGGGAAGTAGCTGCGGCGTATATTGACACCTGGGAGTGAGCGGAGTTCCGTCTCCCACTCTCTCCATGTTGAGGCAAGGTGTGCGGGTATTGGGTCGTCCCATCCCTGGTCCTTGTCCCATAGTGCTCGTACAATCATCTTTGCCCTGGTGGTGTAAGGTAGAATACATCCCAACGGGTCATATTGTCTGGCGAGTGTTCTGTACACACTTCGTCTGGTGGTCGGTATCGCCGCCGACCTTCCCTGCTCTGGAGCCAAGGGTTTGTGTCTATAGTGGAGCGAGTCTGTTTTGAAGCGCCAGACTAGTCCTAGTGTCATTTCTTGGGCTTCTCCTGGGATTGTCGCCATCCAGGTCTCGCTGCTGGCAGCCTTGTCCGCGGAGGAGAGGCTGCGCAATACGTGCGGGTCACTGCTGGCCCACTGCCTGAGATCAAAGCCGCCTTTGATCAGGGAGGCGCGTAACTTGATTAGGAGAGCCTCGGCTTCTTCTTGAGTCGAAACGCTTTGTAAACAGTTGTCCACGTAGAAACTGTTCTTCACACTGTGTTGGACCTCTTCATCTGCTGCTGGGTCCTCTGTGACGTGTTTCTGTAGTGCAAATGTAGCACAGCACGGGCTGCATGTGGTTCCGAAGGGGAGTACTTCCCACTGGTAGATGGATGGGTTCTCATCTCCGATCTTCTCTCTCCATAGGAACCGTAGCAGAGGCTTGTCCTCCTCTACTAGTCTCACCTGCAAGAACATCCCTTTGATATCCCCGCTGATAGCCACCTTGTCCTGGCGGAAGCGCAGTAACACGCCTAGTAGGGAGGGGCCGAGTGTGGGGCCGGGCAAGAGCTCTTTATTCAGATTTTGGGATCCGATCTGGTAGCTGCAGTTAAACACAATGCGATCCTTGCCGTTGTGATGGACCTTGTGATGCGGCACGTACCATGATTCGGTCGTCTGATCGGCCTCTTTAATGTCAATCTTTGTTACGTGTCCCGCTGTCATTAGCTTCTCAATCTCAGCTCGGTACACACTCTCTTGAGCGGGGTCTTTGGCTAGGCGCCGCTCTGTGTTTAGTAGATAGCGCTCCGTGGCGTCTTTCTTTGCGTGAAAGGTGGGCATTCCCTCTCGCCTCAGGAGTGGAGTTGCGTATCTCATCACTCCGCCGACTGTGACTCTCTTTGTCCCCTGCTCGAGTAGGTTGATGGCGTAAATGTCTTCTTTAGAGCGAATATCTTTCTTTTCGTTCTTAAAGGGCATTGTCTCTAGGGTCCATAGCCTCTCGACATGCTGCAGGAGAGTGGTGTCTTCTTCTGTCGTTCTGGAGTGGAAGCAGCTAGTGGCTGCTGTTCGGTTGAGAGATTTAGCGAGGGGGCCTTGTAGGGTCCACCCTAGGCGGGTCTCGACTGCTGCAGGACAGCCTCGGGGGCCTGTATGGACCCGGTCAATCGGGACTATGAGTTCTGCATGGTCGGAGCCTATCAGCAGGGTCGGGGTAGCGCTGTCTATGAGCGGGATAGGTAATTGGCGCAGGTGCACATATTTATCCATCAACTTGGTGACAGGGTAGGTGTACTGCGATAGTCCTATTTCTTGGCTGGTGAAAGCATTTGTGATCTTGTACCGTCGCTCTGGCTGCCCGTTGGCTGCGATGGTGAAGGAGACATTCTCGCCCTTTATCGTCTTTAAATCTCTTCTTATTGTCCGAATCGTCATTTCGTTATTGCTCCCCCGCAGTCCCAGCTGGGTCGCAGCGGAGGCGAGCAGAAGGGTCTTCTCTGACCCGTCATCAAGGATGGCGTAGGTGTCCATGACTTTATCTTGGTAGCTCAATGTCACACGGACTACCTTTAAGAGCACTTGGGCTCCGCTGCTGCTGGCGGGGTCAATGTACATGACACTTGCCTTGGTGCCGCTCCGTGGTGCAGGTGTAGGCCGTCTTCCGTTACTATCGTGTAGTATGTCTAGATGGGCTCCATCGCACCGGCTGCACCTTTTCTTTAGGCGGCATTCGGCTGCCATGTGGGGCCGCGCACATCGATAACAGCGCCGGTTGGACTTTATCCATTGACTCACTTCTTCTGCATTCATCTTTGTGAATAGGTCACATTGTGACAGCCAGTGTTCTTTCTCACAGTAGGGACACGCTATCTTCCACTTCTCTTACTGCTCGGTACTGACTCTGATTGGTGCATGACAGTCACCGATCTTCTTCCATCATTTATTCTCCTGGGTCCCTCTCTGGAGCTTGGCGTGCTCCGCCCAAATGTATCTAGTCGTAAGCTGCTGACTTCTCTCGCCAGGAAGTCGGCTAGATCAAGGAGGGATGGCTCGGGGCCGTTGGGGTCCCGGTAATCTCTCTGCCGCCTGAAGCGCTCCTGTCTTGCGGGTGGCAGCTTCTCCAAAATCCTCTCGACGTTAGAGTTGGCGTATAGCTCATGCATGCCCTTCTCCCGTTGCGCTCCCAGCATCCCTACCAGGGACTGCACTTTGATTGACAGGTCGTCTAGTGAGCGATTGTCTGTGGCTGGGGGTAGGCGATCAATATGCCTTATCTCTTGGATTACGTAATCCCATATACGTCCATATCTCTGATCCAGCGCTGCAAGGGCCGCTGTGTATGGGGTCGAAGAGGTAGCATAGGCTAGCGCTATATTGTGCGCTCGCGGTACTTTCAGGTGCTTCAGTAATATTGCATACTTGTGGCGTTCATCAGCGACATCCACCATCATTGTCTCTAAGCACATCCGGAGCTCCGTGTACTGTGCTCGACTCTCATAGGCGAAGTCTGGGAATGACGGTGTGGCATTGTATGACGCCGTGGATGGCTGATACATCGGCGAGCGTTGGGGGAGAGACCTCCTGGGCGAGTCCCCTCTTGCGCCTCGCTGTGGGCTGGTACTGGCAGGGTACCATGGCCCGCTGGTCCAGGTGCTATTCCTCGGGGCTGGTCGTGCGTCGTGCTCACCCGTGAATAGAGTCGGGGGTCTGTAGCGCAGCGCCGCGGGGGTATAGCCTGGACTGTATGGGACCTCCTGGTCCGGTGGAGTACTGTGCTGTCGTCGGGCTTGGTTCTCCTCCTCTCCCTCTTCTTCCTCTATCAGATCTTCCAGATCCTGTAATCGTTTATTTAGCTTCTCCGCAGTGTATGCCGCTCCTTCCTTGTAGCTGGGTCTCGCTTGGACCGGTCTGTGAAGGGGGTCTGCGGGGGGTATAGGCTCGGTCTGTTGGTCAAGTTCAGGGTCGCTTGCTCGTTGAGGAGACGCTGCTCTTGACTGTTGTCTCGACGAGTTCCTTGAACCCCTGGCGGAGGGAGAGGGTGTTGTCCTTTTGATCAGCTGCTCCATTAGCTGCGCTTGTAGCTTGTCGCGCTCGGCTTGTATTCTGTCGCGCTCGGCTTCGCGCTGGATGAGAGCGAGTTCGCGCTCTGCGTCTCTTTGGGCACCGGCAGCGGCACGCTGGGTGTCTGCTCGGTCTCTTGCCATATTCTCTTCCATCTGAAGGCGTCTCATCTCCAGGCGTATGCGCTCTTCTTCGCTCCGTTGTTGCGTTTGGAGTTGTTCGCGCTCGCTAAGCGTCTGTGCTTGGAGACGATCGCGTTCGGTAGAGGCTGTCAGGCTGACGAGGAACGCCTGTTGTAGTATCCTCTCCGCTTCGTTGGGGGAAGGCGGTAGTGGAGGTGAGCCGCTCCTGCGTGAGCCGCTCCTGGGGGTACTCGTTGGGGAGTCCTGGAGCTCTATTTCCTCGGCGCTCTCCTCCTCTTCTTCCGTGCAGAGTTCTCTCTCTGTAGGGTCGTCTTCCTCCCGGGGCTGGTCGGGGACTACTTCTTGAGTAGTGGCGGGGGGTAAAGGCATGTCAATTCCCTCCTGGTCCCCACCGTGAGCTTGGTCAGTTACATTAGGACCTACGAGGGCCTCTGTAGTCGGGGAAACCTGGTCGTTAAGGTCAGACATAATTTTACTTTCCACTTTTACCGCGTTTATCGTTTGTCGAAGGCTAGGTAGTTGACTGACAGTGTAAGCCTCTAAGTACTGAGGTGTCTGTCATCTGCGCCGCGGGCGTTCTAGGTTAGGAGGATCGTTTCGTGGAGTGTTCATCATAGGCCATTTCGATATTAATAACACTATATTAATATTACACTAGTTACCCTCCGGCTCGAAGGACCAATTGTAATTGAGGGGTACAATTCCCTGACTGTATTGTTAGATATGATATTTAATACCACTACCTCATGTACTTTAACTTCTGGCCATCCAGTACAAGATATAAGTATGATGAACACTTTCCCACCTGATGAAACGAATCCACACAAATGTACCAAATCGAAGGTTTAATACAGCAAAAGGTGTATACAACGATCACTTAATTACATTTATGATTTGAAATATGAAATATGCACTTTTATGGCAAATTAGTATTCGTAGGTAAATCAACATTGAATGTCCAATCTCTGGTTACGCAGGGAGTAAGTATACAACCTGGAATATTTAGGAAACGATAGCGATGGTACTTAAATGATTATAGCTGGATACACTAAGGGGGGGGGGGGGGTTACTGGTTGTAAGACAGTAGGAGGGGGGGGTTAGAGAAGCCGCTGGCGGTATCCCATCTGGCCGACGGTGTCTTGGGAGAATCCAAAGTCTTGGACACGTATGTAAGTCAATGGAATGTCCTCACAAGTATACTGTAATCTACAAACATACATGTTCCATGTCTGTGTCTATAGCATAGTATGAGTCATGTGTATAGTATGTGTCTGTGTTCTTCAATCCATCAGCGTCTCTGGACATGGGCTTTTGAACGAGTCAAAGTGTAGTATATTTTTCTACAGTGCATTTATGTACAATTCCCACAACCACACTGGCCGTCATTCCAACTCCCTTGCGCGCCTCGACAAAGCTCCTCCCGTTCGTCTTGATGTATCCCGAGAAATACTTGGAACCGAGGTCTCCGGTCCAACTGTAAACCAATACGTATCACTCTGAACAACGGCGTTAGCCCCGTAACTGCCGCTTTGTGTGGGAACACCGCACAGCCACTTGGCGGGGAGCCTGCGGTGCTGTGGCTTTCAGAAGACCCAGTTCTCATTATTACTATATCTGCTCCGGTCAATCCCAGCAGACCCCTGTGATAGATGCCTCACCACAGCCCCCAAGACCAGGGAAGAGATGGGAGGCTTGGGAAGGTGTGTGTGTGTGTGTGTGTGTGTGTGTGTGTGTGTGTGTGTGTGTGTGTGTGTGTGTGTGTGTGTGTGTGTGTGTGTGTGTGTGTGTGTGTGTGTGTGTGTGTGTGTGTGTGTGTGTGTGTGTGTGTGTGTGTGTGTGTGTGTGTGTGTGTGTGTGTGTGTGTGTGTGTGTGTGTGTGTGTGTGTGTGCGCGCGCGCGTGTGAAGGGATACGGCAGTGGCCCATAAAAAGGCAGGAGCATGACTTCTCATACTCCTCTGCTGATGTAAGCTTGGTTTTAAGAGGGGCCGCATGACTACAGTAGATGTGTGCTCGTAGTATGTGCGTGTATACAATATGTGGGTTTAGGTGGTGTGCGTACATGGCTGTACAAATACGAGTGTTTGTTCAATAAAAAAAAATCCATTTAGACGGCTCAGTATCATGCGTGGCCAGAAGTGCCTGTACTAATTATGATAAAAGAGCATTTTTGTTAAATTCCAACCCCCGTGAACTGTCTGAAATAGCTGAAGGGCCTTTTTGGCACTAGGATGTTTTACTGTGAGGTAATGTGCTACCGCTTGATAAATGTCTGGTTGAAAAACCTCCTGCTATGGGACAAGCCACAAGAGGCATAGCCCACTGAGTTTCTTAACCAAACATGCATGTTTTATTCTGCTGTGCCTACATTTTATGTTACTTTTTGTATTTATCTTATTTGATTTGTGTAATGAATTCCTTGTTATTAAGCAGCATCGTGTTAAATCGCCATCTTGGGGCTCGGGATGATAGTATACCAAATGTTCCTTTTAAGAGTAAATAACAGTGATCAGACAATGCATTGGGTATCATTTCCACATCGTAGTTATCAAATAGTCTCGGGGTTGTGAAAACGTAATCTATTCTGGATAATGTATTATGTCTCGCAGATCGACAAGAGTACTTCCGGGTCATGGGGTTGAGTGAACGCCATAAGTCATTTACACCTGTAATCTTCGACCAATCCTTTAATGCATTAGATGCATTTGTTTGTTCATTGGAAAAGGAGGGGTTTGATTTGTCCATCCTTGGGTTCCAAATGGCATTAAAATCTGCACCGATTATAAATGAGTATTCGGGAAGGTCTAACATTGCTCTGGTAAGTGTAGTGAAGAAACTAACTTCGTATAAATTTGGGGCGTATACCGCTACCAACGCTATTTTTCTGTTCTTATGTAAAATCTTAGCTATAGTTATCCGACCATCTGCATCAGACCATACTCCCTTCAATTCAATATTCAACTTCCGTCTAACGACTATGGCTACTCCCCGAGTTCTCGTTCCAAAGGAAGAGTGACTGATGTTATGATATGTGTTGTCCGCTAACATATCTATGTCTTTCTCTAAAATGTGCGCTTCGCTTAGCAGAGCTATGTCCACCTGTTCTTTTTTCATCAGTGTGAGCACGCTTTTTCGTTTGTGTTGTTTATTTATTCCACCAGTGTTCCATATCATTATGTTCAAACTAGCCATAATCTATACATGTTGTTGTATGGTTGTTGGTAATGCAATATTTTTTTTGACGCTTCTATTGAGGCTAATGTGGGCAGGTCTCTAAATGGCTGGAATAAGGGGGGGGTGAACGGAGGGGGGAGGGGGTGAAGTACATAAAACAAAATAACCCTAACGTCTTGCACAGACGGGTTACACATAAAACACATATGGCCCATCCCTAATGGATGGGCTAAAATGATTAACAGAGCATACAAACAATAACCCAAGGCCACTCCATTCAAACCCATTAGCCCAAGGGTCTGGGTGAGTAGCCCAACGTTAACCGCATTTCCCTAGCCAAAGATGAGGGAAAATATAATATAATAATATGAGAGAGAGAGAGAGAGAGAGAGAGAGAGAGAGAGAGAGAGAGAGAGAGAGAGAGAGAGAGAGAGAGAGAGAGAGAGAGAGAGAGAGAGAGAGAGAGAGAGAGAGAGAGAGAGAGAGAGAGAGAGAATCAAACATTGACCTGAAAGAGAGGGTGGAGAGATAATAAGGAAAAATTAAATAAATTAATTGGAACAAACAAACAAATGGAATGGATATGAGATTGAGAAGAAAAGAAAAGCACAAGAGATAAATGAAAAGAAAGGAAGACTGCATCTGCATTCTGCATGCAGTGTCCTACGTGTATTCAGTCAGGTCCCGGGTAGTCATAGCAACGAGGACGCCTTGGTGATGATGACGTCATCTTCAAGCGTCATTGTTTACAGCAGCTCGGGAAGCACGCTGGATACTTGGAGTCAGTATCTCCTCCTGAGCGTCATGAAAGACGTTTTCGTTGCCTCCACTCAGCCAGTTGGGCTTTTATTATAATGAACTGGGCAATGTAATGTAATGTCTTATGAGGGCACGGTAAAAGCCCCACACATTTGAAGGGTATCAGATGACATTTCACCTAGTGTAGATGCAGTTCTTTATACTGTACGTCTTATGGAATTCCCGAGTAGGAGAATGGTTGCCACAGGCCCAAAGGAAGCCATTTAAAGGAACGAATATCCGGACTTTAATTTTAGGCTAGAAATTAACAGTAGCCCCTTTTAGCATTCACCTTAATCTGAAGTTATAATAACTTTTAAGGAATCGTTGTTATAGGGCGGCTAGGTGGTGTAGTGGGCAAGTCACTCGCCACCAATGTGGAGACGCTGGGTTCGCATGTTCGAATCCAGCTCTCCACATTGTTTTCAGTTTGGCTGGTCGTCCGTACTAATACAATTGGCAGTATTAGAGGGTGGGAAACTGATGGGTGGGGATCGGGCGTTGTGGACAGCGACTCCTACAGGTCGGTTGGTGCGCCTGCGCAGTAGAATCATGAAGTGTCGGGGGCAGCGTGAGCCTCCCACGCGTTACTCCTCGCCACTGAGAGATCGAGCTGCGCAGGTGAAAAGATGCGACTGCTGTTACCTCAAGTACCGGAGGGGACTTGTGCTATGCATGACTTAGTCCACATTGCAGCCGGTTTGTGGGAGGCAAGAAACACCGTTCGTGACAGGGGAGGGTTGAATTGGATGATACGAAATTGGGATGGGAGAAAATATAGAAAATGGGAGAAAAAGTGGATAAAAAAAAGGGAATGGTTGTTATAATAACTCTAACACATGGCATGCTATGAGGTGAAAGAATGTGGACTGGAACATGGCTACTCACAAGAGTTCATTAACTTGAGCAGAATGTAACGCACAACGCTTCCTGATTTGACCTAGAATCCAGACTAGCGCTCCAATCTGAATCAAGAAGCAAGAATCGAAGAGGTTTATTTGCTGGCCATAATGATGCATCTAGTCAGGATTGCCATCTCTCTTGGGAGGAGGACCTGGGTGAGGACATCACAGAAGACCTGTGGGAGGATATTCTACACCGGGTCCACTCCTCTTCAATTTGTGCCAGGCACGGACTGATCCAATGTAAAATTGTTCACCGTTCACACTTTACTAAAGTCAGGCTAGCCAAGATCTATGGCAACATTGATCCCACCTGTGACAGATGCCACCGTGCCCCTGCTACACATAGTCACATGTTTTGATCCTGCCCTTCCCTGCATAACTTTTGGTCTGAAATATTTGAAACTATCTCAAATAGTATTGAGATCCCAATCAGCCCGACTGCCATAACTGCTTGCTTTGGTGTCTCTATCTCCCCTACTACCCTGTCTCTGCCACAATATAAAGCTGACCTGGTGGCATTTGTTACTCTCCTGGCTAGACGTCTCATTTTACTGCATTGGAAGTCACCCACTCCTCCATCTCACTCTATGTGGCTCAGGGATATTTTGCACTTCCTTAATATGGAGAAAATAAGGTGTGTCATAAGGGGTTCTACAGCTAGCTTTTATAAAACATGGGGTCGTTTCTTTACTTATGTTGGGGAACAAGGTTCAATCGACCCCCCATAAATAATTCTCACTCCTAGCCTAGCACTGTCCAGTCGATTGACCTATCTACATGTGCAAATGTAACCTGATGTCTACCTTCTCACTTAAAAAAATAAATAAAAATGTGTTCCATTCCTCTATTCCTGCTGTACAGTCCTTGTCCTGAGTGTACATATCTGTTTAATTGACTGTATGTCCGAAACAATATCTATATTTATGTTGTGGTGTACTCTCTTTAGTCTATATATTCAACAGACCTATACTTTGACTACTTATACGTAGCCTTGTGCAATATGTATATTATTTACATTCAACAGACCTATATTTTGTTTATTTATACATAGCTTTGTGCAATAGGTATATTGTTTATCCAACAGACTTATATTTTGACTAACTATATGTAGCTTTGTGCAATATGTATATTGTCTACATTCAACAGACCTATATTTTGACTACTTATATGTAGATACAGTATGTGCAATACGTCTGGCATATATGTGTACAATTTGACCTTGTGCTCATCTCATATTGCAACGAAAAAAGTTCAATAAACAAAGTTTTGAAAAAAAAAAAGGATTGCCATCTCTTAGAGAGTGTAGAGTAACCATTCTTATTGTATCGGATCCCTTACATTAAAGGACCCCTAACCCCAAACGCAGTGACTTGTTTCACAGACTTGGCTTAGTATGACCTCAACCTCTGCATCTCCCCATTTGGCATCTAGCTGGTCCCCCTCGCCAGAACCATCAGACGAAATCTGTCTGCAGTCCCCTTGTGTCTTAATACCCCTTAAACAGGGGTTACTTACCTACTTAAGATACTGCTCAATGAGGGACAATTGGCGCAAAAACATTTAATGATGGCTGATTTTTTAAATGACTCCATGCAATCAAGCTGGCGGGGGCCCGTCTGGCATCATAATGGGCCTTTATTGAACAGCAGTTTAAAACTGAAAGTAAGGGAAGGCGAGTTGAGAGGAGAGAGAAACCCTGATACTCGTTCCTTTTGTTCACTTTCCCAGGCTTTGACAAACTTTGTGGTCAGCCAGTAACATTGCCATTTTGACAACTATAAAATGGCAGTCGTACCCATTGCCAGAGCTGTCGTAACCCGAGGGCTGCATATCGTCGTGACTCCCCACCACATCCCATCACTGGAGTTGGACGCAGGGGTCTCACCCGCAGACGGCCTCATTTGACCCTCACAGGCCACCATACCTCAAACGCTTGGTGCCTATTTTGCATCAAAGCAATGTGAAGCTTATTGAATGTGGCTCCCCCAATAGATTTCAGCCGAGGCTTTGTTATGCTTGGGCAGCACGGAAGGTTCTCAAACGTCGATTTGGCGTAAAGGTTTATTCCTTTTATTGTTATCCTGATGCCCTCAAATTCCTAGGTTGTTATTGATACCCTATAAAAACCACACAAGTCCATTCTGAGAAGAGGCCAATAGACGCTGTGTGCTTCCAGGTATATCACTCACACTGCACTGGGGTTATTTGTTGTGCAGCTTTATGTATCCCTCCCCCAGCTGTACACCTGGTAATGGATTGTTTATGTTTTTTATCACTTCTCATTGAGTTCAGTCCCTTCCAATACTTTTTAGTAATTGTTTTAATTTGATAGATAATTATAACCCTTGGTCCAGACCGGTTATTCGGTGGCTGGCTCGCTGAACTGCAGTGGCTCGCACGTGCGATGCTGTCCACACAGACAGTGTCATCAACAGAGCATTTTCACTGTCCTATTTTGCAGAGTACCCGCCTCTTAACGCGCGTCTCATGCTAGAAAATAGGCTCGGTGCCGACTCTCTCTGCCATGACACGCTTCTTCTGCCACGCAGGGCCATGTGGCTGCTCTAACCTGTTAACACGGCCGCCGAAAGGAAAAGCAAGACATTCCATAGCACACACACACACACGTCGCTCAAGTAAGCGGTGTGGACCGGCCGTAGGCAGGCAGTTGAATGAAGTATGCATAAATCAAGCACTGAAGAATAGAATTTAAGCCTTAGAGTAGATTAAACATGCTGTATCAAAATCGACTCACAGCTTAGCCCTGCTTCCAAGTTCAAAGCCAGAAGGTGTGTGGAGTCAGAACTTAGACACCACCTCCATGTAGCATTTAACTGACCATCTGGCCATCTCAATGAGGCTTTCAGAGAAATGTGTAGCTGCCAACAACACTGAAACCCTTTTAGTTAAAAAATCACGTTGACATTGTTCTGCCTCTGCCCATCTCAACATCATAGCTCTGTCCTATGTGGTTGTGAATATATCCCAGTCCTGCCACAAACAGATATTAATTAATTATGATGATGTATGTACTGCACCACTATGTCAGGTCTTATATTGATGTTAGTTCCATTGTTAGTTGGTTAGCTTGTATACTAAAACAATATCATTATGGATGGGGGGGGTCCATATCCCACGACTTGGAGGCTCAAATCAAATCTACGCAAATTAACCTTTGCCTGCCTATCCAGAGTCATGTTTCTAAGTTGAGGCTTTTGACTTTTAATTCCCTGGTGTGCACCTAATGGTCTTTGACAAGATGGCTGTCTTTTGAACCTCTGCGGTCACAACTACATCACTGCGTACAGCTTCTCTTCAGCTTTGTGGCGGGTTTCCAGGGCACAAAGTTCCTGGCACCGTTCCAGTTGGTCTTAGCTTGGCACTGTTCCAGTTTGCCTTAGTGTGCATTTGAAGTTGTTCAGAAGAGAGATGCTTTGCGATGAAATGGCCTGTGTAACTTTTATTTTAAAGGACAATTCCAGTTATTTCCGACCGTCTGCTTGGACAACACAATATTAACTCATTCGGCGCCATTGCTTAATGTGCGAGAGGGCGCTAGAATGCCACCGCTTTAATCAATGGGGGGACTGCGAGATTTGCGAGTGCTTAAAATATATCTTATATTATAGCTATGGGTCTAATACACCGTCGATTATCAGTGTGTTGCTTCCAGTCAACATGTAAAAAACTGATTGTTTTTTCATTGGTACATTTAGGTTTTATACCGTTTTGAATATGAATATAGTTTGGGTGCTTCTGAGTAATTCCAGGAAAAGACGCGATAATAGCCCTTTAGTGGAATACACTAAACACGTTGTCATTTTTCGCCTGATTATCGAATCTTCCTGAAATCAATGCTAGATCATCATTATTATCCTTCCTCATGCAATAATGAAAAGAGCCCTGGACCGCGGGGCTCCCCCGCCACCTCCTGCACCCAACGGCACACAGACACACACAGACAGCTGCGATCAGGATAGAAAGAAATATCAGATCAACGCAAGATTTTATATATAGTGTTCTTACCTGGTATCTGATGTAATGCAAAAGAAATAATCCAATTATCTGATCGCCATTCCAAATACTGCTCGTGGAGGTCCGTCCCACATTACCAAGCGTTACACATGAACGGGCGGGCAGGGTTACTGTTCCATACCATCGTTGCAAAGGCCTACCTCGCCTGAGCACCTAAACCCCGCCCGCACGGCTCGGATCGTCCCAGAAAAGATACGACACCATTTATAATGGAGTGCAATACCAGCTGGAAGGCGTAGGTGGCGGTATTTGCCCTTTTGCGAGCTCAGACCCATTCCCAATGATAACATCAGGCTGGATTGATGAAAATGAATGGATATAGCTAATAAAAGAAATAACGATTAAAACCCGACTTTTCTCGTGATTGGCGCTGAACGGTTGGCGAGTTAACCCGACTTTTTTCCGTGATTGGCGCAGAATGAGTTAACGACTCTCCTAAGTTTACTTAGGATTCTCCGAAATATTCATGAATGGAGGGTGGGTTTACAGATGGAGTTGTGCTGTTGCGTACACGTTTCTCAGGAAATTCACTGTATTATTTTACAGATTACTTTTGTTTTTCTACTTTAAGTGTAAATGCCATACAAATACAGTAAATGACATATTATCAAAATATTAACCATTAAATAAAGGTTGTAATCTATAAATGTATTTGATATTACTGTAATTTGACAGTAAGTATTTGGCAACCATTGATGCCAGACCAGTTGTGATTGGAGGACCAAGAAAATAAGGTGGGATTTGAGATCAATTGACGTATCATGCCAGATGATATAAAAACAGGGTCTAGGTTGAAAATAACTTTTTTCTATGGGATTCAACGTTTTTATTGTATGGTCTTGTTCTAAGGTAACAGGTTAAGGTGTACGTTTAATCCATTCAATATGCAATTTTAAGAATGACCCCATGCATGCACAGAGTACACTGTTTATGTCCAGTTGTTAGTCATCACAATGGCGTACAGCAGAGCACAATAGAAAAAGAAAGCAATACGCTTGGACCAGCACTCACATATTTTGGTATATTTAATGGCAGCCTGAAACAAACATGTTTCGGAACAATTATGTTCCTTCCTCAGTGTTGATGGCTAGCAAATGTTCTCACCGACAATATTGTTTTTATACCAAGTAAAGCAGGAAGTGACATCATCCACAGGTGTGTTGAAAATTGCTATAAGGTCTAATTTGACCCAGGAAGTACTTTGATGCCAAGAGTCCATTCTTAAGTCGAAATGACCTAAATACAAATAAAAAATGTAGATCTAAATGTAGATAATAGATACATAAACATAAAATTGTTATACTAGAAACAAAACCAAAATTAACATCTAGTATGTATGGCTAGATAGGTACATTCTAATGCCTTATTCATTTTAAATATAAACAATAAACATTAAACAAGAACCCTAGGGTAAATAAGTCCGCCCTTTGGCGTAAAGTCAAACTCTTTTTTTGAGCAGAGCACCCCATATTTTACAGCAGAGCACCCCATATAACAAGCCATCATCACACTATGTGATTTGTGAACACTATGTGAACTATGTCTCCCATGTGCGTGTGCCACAAGTCGGAGGGGGGGGTTCTTTCTTTCTTATCAGCCCCTCAAGTCTCTCTCAGGAATGTTTATAGAAAGCAGACCTGTTTCCACGGTTTCCAGAAAGCCTGCGTGTTGTTGTTTGCCCTCCATGCCTGATTGATGGGGAAGGGGGCTCGGCCTCCCAACAGAAAGGCAGGAAACGCCTGTGCCAGGTTCATTTGCACGCTGCTGGAAGTAGTGACTCACCGCCCACGGCAGTCCGGGGAGCTGTTTGTCTAAATCCTACTCCTTTCAGGTGTAACGACCATACAGTACCATGTGTTGATACCTACATCACTATAATGATGACCATACAGTACCATGTGTTGATAACTGCATCACTATAATGATGACGTCTGCACACAAGGGCTACTGGCTATTGGAAGACTGGTAGACTTCTACAATTCTGAGGGAAGAACAAAACAAAAACAAAAAACACCTGAACGGGTTAATGGATGAACCGGTCCCAATAGGTGAAAACTGGTTTTGGAGGAACACGGTAGAGTGGTGGGACTGGTACTGGACAGTGTCATGGCACCAACATGGTAGAGTGGTGGGACTGGTACTGGACAGTGTCATGGCACCAACATGGTAGAGTGGTGGGACTGGTACTGGACAGTGTCATGGCACCAACATGGTGGTGGGACTGGTACTGGACAGTGTCATGGCACCAACATGGTAGAGTGGTGGGACTGGTACTGGACAGTGTCATGGCACCAACATGGTGGTGGGACTGGTACTGGACAGTGTCATGGCACCAACATGGTGGTGGGACTGGTACTGGACAGTGTCATGGCACCAACATGGTAGAGTGGTGGGACTGGTACTGGACAGTGTCACGGCACCAACATGGTAGAGTGGTGGGACTGGTACTGGACAGTGTCATGGCACCAACATGGCAGAGTGGTGGGACTGGTACTGGACAGTGTCATGGCACCAACATGGTAGAGTGGTGGGACTGGTACTGGACAGTGTCACGGCACCAACATGGTAGAGTGGTGGGACTGGTACTGGACAGTGTCATGGCACCAACATGGTAGAGTGGTGGGACTGGTACTGGACAGTGTCATAGCACCAACATGGTAGAGTGGTGGGACTGGTACTGGACAGTGTCACGGCACCAACATGGCAGAGTGGTGGGACTGGTACTGGACAGTGTCATGGCACCAACATGGTAGAGTGGTGGGACTGGTACGGGACAGTGTCACGGCACCAACATGGTGGTGGGGCTGGTACTGGACAGTGTCACGGCACCAACATGGTGGTGGGGCTGGTACTGGACAGTGTCACGGCACCAACATGGCAGAGTGGTGGGACTGGTACTGGACAGTGTCATGGCACCAACATGGTAGAGTGGTGGGACTGGTACTGGACAGTGTCATGGCACCAACATGGTAGAGTGGTGGGACTGGTACTGGACAGTGTCACGGCACCAACATGGCAGAGTGGTGGGACTGGTACTGGACAGTGTCATGGCACCAACATGGTAGAGTGGTGGGACTGGTACTGGACAGTGTCACAGCACCAACATGGTAGAGTGGTGGGACTGGTACTGGACAGTGTCATGGCACCAACATGGTAGAGTGGTGGGACTGGTACTGGACAGTGTCACGGCACCAACATGGTAGAGTGGTAGGACTGGTACTGCACAGTGTCATGGCACCAACATGGTGGTGGGGCTGGTACTGGACAGTGTCATGGCACCAACATGGTAGAGTGGTGGGACTGGTACTGGACAGTGGCATGTCACCAACATGGTGGTGGGACTGGTACTGGACAGTGTCACGGCACCAACATGGTAGAGTGATAGGACTGGTACTGGACAGTGTCACAGCACCAACATGGTAGAGTGGTGGGACTGGTACTGGACAGTGTCATGGCACCAACATGGCAGAGTGGTGGGACTGGTACTGGACAGTGTCATGGCACCAACATGGTAGAGTGGTGGGACTGGTACTGGACAGTGTCACGGCACCAACATGGTAGAGTGGTGGGACTGGTACTGGACAGTGTCATGGCACCAACATGGTAGAGTGGTGGGACTGGTACTGGACAGTGTCATGGCACCAACATGGTAGAGTGGTGGGACTGGTACTGGACAGTGTCATGGCACCAACATGGTAGAGTGGTGGGACTGGTACTGTACAGTGTCATGGCACCAACATGGCAGAGTGGTGGGACTGGTACTGGACAGTGTCATGGCACCAACATGGTAGAGTGGTGGGACTGGTACTGGACAGTGTCACGGCACCAACATGGTGGTGGGGCTGGTACTGGACAGTGTAATGGCACCAACATGGTGGTGGGGCTGGTACTGGACAGTGTCACGGCACCAACATGGTGGTGGGGCTGGTACTGGACAGTGTCATGGTACCAACATGGTGGTGGGGCTGGTACTGGACAGTGTCATGGCACCAACATGGTAGAGTGGTGGGACTGGTACTGGACAGTGTCACGGCACCAACATGGTAGAGTGGTGGGACTGGTACTGGACAGTGTCACGGCACCAACATGGTAGAGTGGTAGGACTGGTACTGGACAGTGTCACGGCACCAACATGGTGGTGGGACTGGTACTGGACAGTGTCATGGCACCAACATGGTAGAGTGGTGGGACTGGTACTGGACAGTGGCATGTCACCAACATGGTGGTGGGACTGGTACTGGACAGTGTCACGGCACCAACATGGTAGAGTGATAGGACTGGTACTGGACAGTGTCACAGCACCAACATGGTAGAGTGGTGGGACTGGTACTGGACAGTGTCATGGCACCAACATGGCAGAGTGGTGGGACTGGTACTGGACAGTGTCATGGCACCAACATGGTAGAGTGGTGGGACTGGTACTGGACAGTGTCACGGCACCAACATGGTAGAGTGGTGGGACTGGTACTGGACAGTGTCATGGCACCAACATGGTAGAGTGGTGGGACTGGTACTGGACAGTGTCATGGCACCAACATGGTGGTGGGGCTGGTACTGGACAGTGTCATGGCACCAACATGGTAGAGTGGTGGGACTGGTACTGGACAGTGTCATGGCACCAACATGGTAGAGTGGTGGGACTGGTACTGTACAGTGTCATGGCACCAACATGGCAGAGTGGTGGGACTGGTACTGGACAGTGTCATGGCACCAACATGGTAGAGTGGTGGGACTGGTACTGGACAGTGTCACGGCACCAACATGGTGGTGGGGCTGGTACTGGACAGTGTAATGGCACCAACATGGTGGTGGGGCTGGTACTGGACAGTGTCACGGCACCAACATGGTGGTGGGGCTGGTACTGGACAGTGTCATGGTACCAACATGGTGGTGGGGCTGGTACTGGACAGTGTCATGGCACCAACATGGTAGAGTGGTGGGACTGGTACTGGACAGTGTCACGGCACCAACATGGTAGAGTGGTGGGACTGGTACTGGACAGTGTCACGGCACCAACATGGTAGAGTGGTAGGACTGGTACTGGACAGTGTCACGGCACCAACATGGTGGTGGGACTGGTACTGGACAGTGTCATGGCACCAACATGGTAGAGTGGTGGGACTGGTACTGGACAGTGTCATGGCACCAACATGGTAGAGTGGTAGGACTGGTACTGGACAGTGTTACGGCACCAACATGGTGGTGGGACTGGTACTGGACAGTGTCATGGCACCAACATGGTAGAGTGGTAGGACTGGTACTGGACAGTGTCATGGCACCAACATGGTAGAGTGGTGGGACTGGTACTGGACAGTGTCACGGCACCAACATGGTAGAGTGGTGGGACTGGTACTGGACAGTGTCATGGCACCAACATGGTAGAGTGGTGGGACTGGTACTGGACAGTGTCACGGCACCAACATGGTAGAGTGGTAGGACTGGTACTGGACAGTGTCATGGCACCAACATGGTAGAGTGGTAGGACTGGTACTGGACAGTGGCATGTCACCAACATGGTAGAGTGGTGGGACTGGTACTGGACAGTGTCATGGCACCAACATGGTAGAGTGGTGGGACTGGTACTGGACAGTGTCATGGCACCAACATGGTAGAGTGGTGGGACTGGTACTGGACAGTGTCACGGCACCAACATGGTAGAGTGGTGGGACTGGTACTGGACAGTGTCATGGCACCAACATGGTGGTGGGACTGGTACTGGACAGTGTCATGGCACCAACATGGTGGTGGGACTGGTACTGGACAGTGTCATGGCACCAACATGGTATAGTGGTGGGACTGGTACTGGACAGTGTCACGGCACCAACATGGTAGAGTGGTAGGACTGGTACTGGACAGTGTCATGGCACCAACATGGTAGAGTGGTGGGACTGGTACTGGACAGTGTCACGGCACCAACATGGTGGTGGGACTGGTACTGGACAGTGTCATGGCACCAACATGGTATAGTGGTGGGACTGGTACTGGACAGTGTCACGGCACCAACATGGTAAAGTGGTAGGACTGGTACTGGACAGTGTCATGGCACCAACATGGTGGTGGGACTGGTACTGGACAGTGTCATGGCACCAACATGGTAGAGTGGTGGGACTGGTACTGGACAGTGTCATGGCACCAACATGGTGGTGGGACTGGTACTGGACAGTGTCATGGCATCAACATGGTAGAGTGGTGGGACTGGTACTGGACAGTGTCATGGCACCAACATGGTAGAGTGGTGGGACTGGTACTGGACAGTGTCACGGCACCAACATGGTAGAGTGGTGGGACTGGTACTGGACAGTGTCACGGCACCAACATTGTAGAGTGGTGGGACTGGTACTGGACAGTGTCATGGCACCAACATGGTGGTGGGACTGGTACTGGACAGTGTCATGGCAACAACATGGTGGTGGGGCTGGTACTAGTATACAGTAGGTATAAATTTTCATTTATACCTTCCTCCATTCGTGTCATCAACGGAGGAAGCAGGAGAAGGTGGGGGGATGGTTGTAGTTGCTATTTGGCTGTTGTCATCATCTGATCCTGTGACCATGTACTGTACATGTCTGTCTGTGTTCTTCTTGTTCTTCTACTTTACTTTATTTATTTGCTGTTATATGAATTGCCCAGTTTGGGACATGCTAATAAACTTGACTTGACTTGACTTCACCACTCACATGATGATCCTCCTGAAGAAAGCCATTGTGTCAAAACCCTGGCTTTTATGAGTGTTTTCCTTCACACCTGTATTTACGCTACACACACATCAAGATGGCTAAAACATGTGAGCGCGTGTCCATGCATTGTGTACGTGTGTGCTAGTGGTCACAGTAGTGTGATAGAATCGGCATGATTCTCCCATCATGGAAATATTGCAAATCGTCATATCACAATAGGTGATGAGTTAATAATACACACCCGTTGTATCGGCTCACAATGTTCTCCGTTGTCCATGATCCTACTAATCGCGGTGTTGAGTCAATATTTGCTCTGGAAACGCGGCGAAGCAGTGATTATCAACGCTCACTGGAGCCAGTTTACGGAAGCCGGCATGCCTGCTCTGTTGATAATTTTCTTTTTATTAAATCAACTTTCCAGACCCAGCCCAGGGAGAAGCCCCAGCCCAACTAAATCAATTAAATCAACTTTATTTAATGAATATAACTCATCAGTTTTAATACTATAATATTAGTGTAGCCTGCGGCTAGGTGGTGCAGTGGGCAAGGCGCTCACCACCAATGCAGGAGACGCTGGGTTCAAGCCCAGCTCTCCGCATTGCTATCAGCTTGGCTGGTCGTTCATACTAATACAATTGGCAGTATTAGGGGGTGGGAAGCTGATGGGTGGGGATCGGACGTTGTGGACAGCGAATCCTACAGGTCGGTTGGTGCGCCTGCACAGCAGAATCAGGAAGCGACGGGGGCGCCGTGCCCTCCAAAAACGCAGACCCCCAACACTGAGAGATCGCGCTGTGCAGGTGAAAAGATGCGACGGCTGCCTCCTCGAGTACCGGAGGGGACACGTGATGTAAGGCTTCGTCCACATTGCAGCCGGCTTGTGGGAGGCATGGCCTAACAGCGTTCGAGACAGGGGAGGGTAGAATTGGACGATACGAAATTGGGATGGGAGAAAAATAGAAAATGGGAGAAAAAGTTGATAAAAAAGAATATATATATTAGTTAAGCATTACATCACACGCAGGAGTGGTTTGTGACCAATAAACCATGCCTAGGGGTGGTCGTTAGGCCCGAGGCGCAGCCGAGGGTCGTTAGACCCCCCTAGGCATGGTTTATTGGTCACAAACCACGACTGCACGTGGTGTAAAGCTTTTATACAACTGCCATATTCATCCAACCTTATTTCTATACAATAAACACACATTAATCGAAGATTTATTGAAAAAACCATCCGCCAGAAAAAGTAGTTCCCACAACTACAAAAAAGACAAGTTGCCTCCATGTGGAAGCAGCTTGAAGTGCATCCAACCAAACTAACACATCCCACTGTGTATTATTGGAATGATTGAGAGAAGTTGCCTCATGTGGAAGCAGCTTGAAGTGCATCCAACCAACTAACACATCCAACTGTGTATTATTGGAATGATTGATTGAAAATTTTATTACCAGATGCAGAATGGGTACAATACAGTACGGCTCAATACACACAATTGTTAAGGGAATGCAGACCTACTTTCCATAGAACTTCATTCTTAGATGCTTCTATATAAAGTAGATAAAACAAATTAAAACGTTTTCTTTGCCCTATAGGAAAAAAACGTTTTCTTCGCCCTATTTTTTTATTTATTTCTTTTAGCCTAAACTTAACCAGTTGGAAACCAGGGGTACAGTAATAAAATTAGCAATCAACCAATCAATCAATTCAATAGACCATGCTCACTTAAAACAGCGCTGCTTCTCTCTCAGTCTGACTCCCCCGCTGTTGCAGACAGGAGTGTGTGTGTGTGTGTGTGTGTGTGTGTGCGTGTGTGTGTGTGTGTGTGTGTGTGTCACAGTGTGTGTGTGTGTGTGCGTGCGTGTGTGTATGTGTGTGTGTGTGTGTGTGTGTGTGTGTGTGTGTGTGTGTATGTGTGTGTGTGTGTGTGTGTTTGTGGGTACGCCAGCGTCGGACAGTGTGAGAGAGAACGCTGCAGTCAGTAGAAAGAAGGAAGTAGAAATTTAAATCAATCAATTAATCTATCAATCAAACCGCGATTTTTCTTTTGTTCTAGATTGACAAAAGACCCATCAATTACATCATCCAACATTGTTTAAAGGACTAACACATTCCCCTTGACAGAATCGCTTCATATTTAGTCGTTATGGTGCTTTCAACATAACCATTTGTTGTCCGCGATCTTGTTTTCTCCCGGAGTGAGCCGGGGAGGGTTATGTGATTCGGTTGTGGGCGGGTCCTGAGCCCAGTACCGTGGATTGTTGCCAATAAAGACGTGTGAATGGCCAATCAGAATCGAGAAATTTGCATGCCGTTGTATAATGTAGCCTAATCTTTATCTGCAATTGTGAAGAAAAACCCCATTGGTTTAAACAGAATGAATATACAAAAATATAATAATAATAATAATATTTCTTTTTAATAAAAAATTTATAATTCGAATGCCAACGTAACGAACAAAGGTTTGAACGTTCGAACGTCTGGGCTCAGCCCTAACACACACACACACACACACACACACACACACACACACACACACACACACACACACACACACACACAGACACAGACACAGACACAGACACACACACACACACACACACACACAGAAGATGGAGGGTGCTCTCTGCCAGCAACAGTTTTTCATGGAGAAATACAACCTCCACCTCATCCATCTCTTTATCAATGACAGTCAGTGTGTACTGTAGACATGCAGCAGGTGAGCTAGTGTGGCAGTTTGTGTCGAAACCCGAAGTACCTCACCAGCCGAACCAGCCTCCAAGGGGCTTTTGGCCATAACTCATCATGTATTTATGTGTTAAATGCCAGCATCCCTGCCTGTCAGCGCAGGCTCGTCTCGGCATGCCTTCACAGTAGAGTAGACTAACACCCCGGATGACTCAATATCGAGTCAACATAGTCAACAAGTGTGGAAGGGAACAAGTGAATAACAAGTGAATAAGGGACATCGATGCATTTGAAACACACCCTGTTTTAATGGTGAGATTTGGTTTTAGGCCTCTTCACTAGAGCAGGAGAGAAGGTATGCTTAAGGCCCTCCCATAGTCGAGCAGACTGTACACAGAGCAGACTCCGCGGAGGTCCGCGCGGACTCTTTGAGCTTTGATCTCAGCGGACAGCAGAGTCCAAGTGCGAAGCTCCTATTTTCTGAAGCGCGGACGTCCGCGCCGCTGACTTGGTGTCACACAAAACGCTGCTCGGCGTTTTGGTTGACATCGAACTGCATTTATGTGACGCCGATCTGCATTTTACTCTGACCACTCGCTCCATGCCAAGAGAGATGTTTGAATGAATTTTCTAAATGAAGTGTGTAAAATTGCCAGTTTTATTTCGAAATATTGGAAACGGAGATAACATAGAATGTTATCTCCGTTTCCAATATTTTGAAATAAAACTGGTGCTTTTATTTCATGCAATGGTGTTTGTCATTTCAGCACCACGCGCGCTGTCCACCTCAAGCCTATACGGTACATTGCATCTCGCTGCCTATATACCTGTTATTCAAGTGCGTAAAACTGCCCGTTTTATTATCGAAATATTGGAAACGGAGATAACACACTCTTTATTTTGACATCGGATGACGACGACATGACAGAAGTTGAACAGCGTGGGGACAATTGTGTAAACTGGCGCGTGACATGTAGGAAATTGGTCCGCGGAGGTCCGCTCGACTATGAAGGCTCAAAGAGTCCAGTGGACCTCCGCTGAGTCCAGTCCGCTCAACTATGGGAGGGCCTTTACTGTAGCAGCAGGGTTAGGTAATTTACTTTACATACTGTACAATCAACTCAAAATGTAATCAGAAATCAGTTTATTAGCTAATGATGAGCATTTCTCAATGGACCTTTGTTTCATATGAGTAAGTGCCCATGTCTGTATAGCAGTCTGACTTGTGACTGAAATCACACTGTATATTTGACTCTATGAGAGTAAACAGTAATGCAAATACACAATGAGCTATATATATCATACACACAGTGGTTTATCTAAGCTTAGAGTCATAATGTTGAACATTTCCACCTGATTAAATGTCTATTTCGCTGTTCTTAACTTTTCTAAACAATCGTGTCTGGTAGGACATTTCCAGGAAAATCATCCAGCACACAGGAAGTGATGCATTTTATATCATCAGCAACAGTAGTTTTCGTGGAATGAATAGAAGACAAACTCAGTAGTTCAAGATGGAAAACATGTCAATACAAACACAATAGCAATGGTCACGTATCACCAATAGAGGTCACCAAAACAAAATAGGAGTTTGTGGATTATCACTTCAAGCAGTGTTTAGTAGCTCTTGACTGGCTCTTGATCCCATTGTTTTAAGGCAGAATTAACTTTTACCATTCTGGATTGGACTAAGGAACTCTCTAAGACAGCGGTTTTCAAACTACGGGTCGCAACCCAAAGTGGGGTTGTGGGTAGGTGACAGTGCAGTGCAGCGCATTGGCAAGTAAAACAAATCTATAGTATTTTTTATTTTTTATGTTCTAACATATTTTGGCTAAATATGCCTCGTTTTATAAATGTGTATTGATAACAGTGCTGTAATAAAAATGTCTAATAAATATGCATGATCAAGTTCAACAAAGTGTGCTTTTATTTTGATATTCCTTAATTCCACGTTGAAATTACGCGATACATTAAGTGTGGGGTCGCCAAAAGAAATCCTAAATAAAATGGGGTTGTGGTATAAAAAAGCTTGAGAACCCCTGCTCTAAGATAATCTCTCTTCTCTCTCTATCTCTCTCTCTCTCTCTCTTTCTCTCTCTCTCTCTCTCTCTCTCTCTCTCTCTCTCTCTCTCTCTCGCTCGCTTGCTCGCTCCTCAATTCTCTCTCTTTTGTTACCCCCCCAACCCCCCTCCCTTTCAACTTGGCGTGGTGCCAGACAGTGAGAGCCATGCTAATGTGTAAAGGATATTCTGCTGAAAGAGGGTCTCAGAGGGAAGGTGACCCCACTGTAACTCCTCAACAAAAGGAACACGCTGTAGCTCCTCCCCTCTGCGTCGTGCCCATGCCCATGTACACATCCATAGAAAGACACATACACAGAGGTAAAGCATGCATACACACATACTGTACTGTAGATACTCAAAGACACACAGACACACACGGCATGCACGCACATGGTACTACTCACTTAAAGACACACACACACACACACACACACACACACATGCCTATACAGTACACACACACACACACACACACACACACACACACACACACACACACACACACACACACACACACACACACACACACACACACACCGACCCATCCACTTGCTGAACAATTTGCTACAGTATGCTATGGAAAACTTAAGCATGAGGAGGGTAATTTAGGGACTGCTAGCCAACAGTATAGATGTGCCACAATCCAGTAAATCAATTAGATGATCCACATCCCTCCCAAAAAAAGAAAAAAAAGAACAAGAGCCCATTGCTTCCCAGGCATGTTCGAGAGAGAGAGAGAGAGAGAGAGAGAGAGAGAGAGAGAGAGAGAGAGAGAGAGAGAGAGAGATAGAGAGAGAGATAGAGAGAGAGAGAGAGAGAGAGAGAGAGAGAGAGAGAGAGAGAGAGAGAGAGAGAGAGAGAGAGAGAGAGAGAGAGAGAGAGAGAGAGAGAGAGAGAGAGAGAGAGAGAGAGAGAGAGAGAGAGAGAGATAGAGAGATAGAGAGCAGTGGGCTGGCTTGAACTGGCTCAAACCCTTCACAGGCCAACGGTTCTCTCCATACAAGTGAGAGAGAGAGAGATTCGTGGAATATTTGTGGAATTCTCCACACATCAGGTCCCAGTGTTTGACCATCAGGTCCCAGTGCTTGATCATCAGGTCCCAGTGTTTGATCATCAGGTCCCAGTGTTTGATCACCAGGTCCCAGTGTTTGACCATCAGGTCCCAGTGTTTGATCATCAGGTCCCAGTGTTTGACCATCAGGTCCCAGTGCTTGATCATCAGGTCCCAGTGTTTGATCACCAGGCCCCAGTGTTTGATCATCACGTCCCAGTGTTTGATTATATATGATTGGTGTGAAGCCGCATACCTCATGCTTTTATGGGGCAACGTGTTTGACTGGCAACTTCGCCTTCGTTTTCAGTATACTCCTGCGATGGAGACAGAAATGAGGCCTAGTTCACATGTATGTGGGTGTCATCCTTCCGTCCTCACAAGGCCACAAAAACACTCACTTGAAATTACCTGGATGGAGCTCTCCATGGTCCTGATTGCAGAGAAAATACTTTTTCTAAAATCTCGGTTTAAGTGTGAAAAAACTTTATTAACAGATTGCAGAATGGGTACAACAGAGTCAGAGCCATTAGTCACGATGTTCCATAAGCTTTATTACAAAGATGTCCAGTTTCAGTAACCTAAAATGCAGTTTGCGTTGTGGACAAAAGGCCAAACCGCATAGAAAGAGCTACAGTTTAAAAAATACCCATGTACGTGTGGACAAGGCCTTAGCGGCACACGGAGAGACAGACACACACACAGAGAGATATAGGCATGGAGCATCTAGAGCCGACACTCTCCTCTCATTCCTTTGTGCTTTGATAATATCCCAATAAGTCCATACTAGCCTGGCATTCCGGTGCACTCCAATACCACGGCCACAGAAAGCCCTCTGTTATTGGTTACACCTCCCAAATTGGATTTGCACACCGAATAGTTGGAGCCGGGATGTGCCAGATGCGTGGATTTGGATAAACATAAAAGCACTCAGGGCAGCCTTGTGTTTATGCCAGGGCAGAGCCGGTGGAAGGTTTTATTGCTGATGTGTGTGTGTGCCCCCCGTTCTTTATTCCATGGTGAAAATAAACTAACCTGGACCCTCAATTCATTACTTTATTATGAGAGCTTGAAGTGCAGCTGTAATGCACCATTTGTTCCACAATCTATCACTTAGCTATTTGATTTTCCTATAGTATGTGGCCGATTTATAGATGTAAGCAAGGCAGTGATGTTACTGTGAGATATTTACCCGTATTTAGGAATATTTCCCCCCCATGCATAGACAGGCCCACCACCACGTTAGACAGGCCCACCACAATGTGAGACAGGCCCACCACAAATAGATTTCCCAAACTGACATGATAACAAAATTGCATTGCTTCTTCTTGTGTTGCAAGCACACAGTCAGTCTTATATTATGTGAGTCAAGCCAGCTCCCCGCCGCCATAGAGAACTTGTGGGAAAATGTGGAGATGTTTTGGGATTAGGCCCTCGATACTCGGTCACATTGGGGACATAAGCATATTCAGAGCAAGGACATTGACAGCGGTTGCATAACATTGATGCATCTGTGGCTATTGCGGAGTCTACTGCAAGCAATGCCTCGTCTCACACACCAAGCGCTGTCTGACATGGGACTGTTGTCTGCGGGAAATGGACCTCGGTGTAATGCTGCTAACGTAAGCATGTATGGAATGCAACAACACAATTACCCTTTATTATATTACACTCATTTGAGCGCTCCGATAGCATCAACACACGCTCTCTGTCGCCCCCCACGCACAGAGGAGCAGTAACAAAAGGCCTTGTGTCACTCTCCATGTCGACTACAAGGGGTTACAAACTCCCATCCTCTGTCCCCTCCACTGTATTTAGCTTGATGGATTGTTTCCACAGACTGTTTAGATCTTATATTAGAGCTTTGCCCTGCAGTCCAATACGATTAACATCAATTGGACTATGGATCTAACTAGCTAACAATTGGCACACTTTCCATACCTTAGCGGATGTTGTGATATATATATATATATATATATATATATATATATATATATATATATATATATGTTGTATATATATATATCGTCATGAGGGGGGTCCTTGTGGATATCTTGATGTTCAGATACATTTACGATTCCCGTGAATAATTCAAGTAAGTTAAATAATACATATAAATACATTTTTGATTGTGTATTTCCTTTGGCCAACACACCTGTTCAAAGTGCAGTGCTCCAGACAAATTACAAAATGATATTGTATTGTATGACAAATTATATTATACTTTGAATTTATCCACAATTTGGGATGCTATCAGCCAACTTGATTAGGTTTACCATCCATATGCATCTGCTCACCGTGACCGTACAGTAGGCCCACTGTCACAATCATGGAAATAATTAACTCTTTAAACATTTTAACAGATTGTGATTTCCTGCAAACAGGAAGGTACTGTTAACAGCTGCGGCCTAGAGCCAGCTTGTGCTCGCAGAGTGTGTGGGGCCCAAACCAGTGGGATGTAGAGTGATAATTAAATTATGAGGAAATTGAGTCACATCCTCCCATTCCAAATCTACCAGCACCTCTTGTTACCTCCGTCTGTACTTTCACACTGGCCTTCCTGAGGCTCTCTTCCTTTCTTCTCTCTCCCTTTCTTTCTTTCTTTCTTTCTTTCTTTCTAGGATGAGTGTCAATATTATTTTCAGTATTATTTCCTTCACGTGGAGCACTAAGTGCTCACCTGCCCCCGTGCGTTGGATCAATGTTCCCTGTGGTTTTGGGGGAATGCCTCCAGTGCAGCCTCTAGTTGGAACCGCTCGCCACACTGACCAGGGCTCAAGGTTTCACTCCAGCTTCCAACATGTTAGGAAACAGCTACTTTTAGCATGAGGGAGAATGTGAGCTATTGGAGCGTGGGTAGACCACCTACTCTCTGTCTGACCTTTATGGCAGGGGTTGTGTTACCACGGCTACTCTGTAGTGTGTGGCTTGTTGTGTATTATGTATTTGCATGGTTATTAGTTGAAATAAGAATAAATTAAGTCTAGCTGCGGCCTCTTAATATGAATGAATAATTGTTATTTATTTTGTGTTGCATTGATGATTGCTACGTACGTTGCTCTTTGAATATTATTTTCTTCTGGGATAATATCTCTTTCATGACACTTTCACAGTTCATATATTCTCTTGTTCTGTCAATGTATCTGTCAATATTTATTTGAATGGCCGTTCAGTGGAGTTGATATTGACCAAGTCTAGGAGGCCTGCACGATTAATAAAAAAAAAAAAATTGCAATCACTTTTTTTTTAACTTTCTACTTAACTTTTTTTAAATTATGACTATTCTGACTTGAGTTATTTTGTATGTTACAAGAGACGTTTAAGTTTAAGTCAAGGACTTTCATATATGTTATGTTTTTTTTTTTTTTATTATTATCTTTTTCCCCCTCCTTTTTTCTCCCATCCCACCCTTCCTGGTTGTTGCGCACTTTCCCCTACTGTTGGTCCAAGAGGCCGGAGACTGTCACATGCTTTCCTCCGACGCATGTGCAGCCTGCCGGCAGCCAGCCTCGCCGCGCAGATTCTCACTGGGAGAGTGTAACGTGTGGGAGGCCGCACTACCTCTCTCCAGATCCTACCCTCGCTGAGCAGGCGCACCGACCGAACTGTAGGGGTCGCTGTCCACAATGCCCAGGACCCACCCGCCAGCTTTCCCACCCTCTAATACTGCCAATTGTATTAGTGTGAACGGCCAGCCAAGCTGGTGACAACGTCGGGAGCTGGATTCGAACACGCGAACCCAGCATCTCCGGCGTTGGTGACAAACGCAATCTCCGCTACGCCACCTGACCGCCCCATATATGTTATGTTTAAGTTTAAGTCAAGCACTTTGATGTTATGTTGTCTGTTTAAGAAAGAGTGCAATGCATGATTTTATTGAAAAAATAAGAATTGTGTGAGAGAATCGTGATCTCAATTCTTAGAGAGAAAAATCGTGATTCACATTTTAGCAAGAATCGTGCAGCCCTAGGCAGGAGCTCTCAGTCTCTTCTGGGAACAGTTGAGGAGGCAGGGGGGGGGGGGGGGGCTCTGACAGGTGAACAGCTGTCACTGAGTGTGGAGTGATATGGATGGGGGCCTTAAGCACCTTGAGAGCTCACTGAGTTTAAAGTGTGCTATATAAATTAAATCTATTATTATTCTTCTTATTATTCTTCTTATTATTATTATTATTATTATTATTATTATTATTATTATTATTATTATTATTATTATTATTATTATTATTATTATTATTAAAGGAGGAGCCTGCGGGATGACGAGAAAGGTCGGTGATGGGGGGAAGATTTGAGGCAGGCTGAGACACTGTAACTTGTCAACTCACAACACAGTAATGCCAGAATGCCTTCCCAAGACCAGACCCACATTCCTCTGGGTTGTCATCATGACATTAGATCGTATTTATAACCTCACAATCACTTCTAGGGGAAGGGTTAATGAATTAGCGTGGCAGTGGCATGAAGGTTAGATAGGGCTTGTGGCCAGAGGTTTGTTGGTTTGAAACCCCCAGACCAGCTAGGAAGATCTGGGTGTGGGAAGTGAATGAAGTGAACACTCTCTTCTTCCAGGGCCCCGTTCCATGTACCGGGATAACCGAGTTAGCCGGATAACTTTAGCTGGATAACTGTGTTAGCCTGACTTTCCGATTTCATGTACGTGGATTTCCCAAATCACCATGACAACATATCCAAAAGTTTGAGCCTGCTCGAAAGCAGAGTTCAAGTTCAAGTTAGCCCGATCACGCAGAGCCACGCCCCCGCAAAGAAGTGACAGCTCGTTTCCTGAAACTATTCCCACAGTCTACGATCTGCATTATACCATTCTGAATTACGTTTTTGTGCTCCATTCTTCCAGAGGGGGCTTTTGAAATGTAAAATAGACCCAAAATGCTGATATTAAATTCACTTTGTCCTAAATAATGCACGTTATATATACCGTGGCGACGGTGGCGCTCGCTCGTGCGATGTACACAAAAATGTGGTTATTTTAATTGTAACTGGGATTAAGATGTCTGATGAGATGCGCTGTTTGACGGATTTGAGAAATTGAATGAGCCGTTGACGTCACATGAATGAATGAGGATAAAGAAATAAAACGTCATTCAAAATAAGGAATATTCTAAACACGGGTCTCTCGTTCATTAATGTATAAACAATGAATTTATCCCATCTGGCACAGTGGCCCAGCGGTAGTGCTCAAGACTCCCAATCTTGCGACCCGGG
Source organism: Notolepis coatsorum (assembly GCF_963971535.1). Taxonomy (NCBI): domain Eukaryota; kingdom Metazoa; phylum Chordata; class Actinopteri; order Aulopiformes; family Paralepididae; genus Notolepis; species Notolepis coatsorum. The sequence goes on along the minus strand of NC_140167.1, from coordinate 139,994,082 downwards.
TTCTAATCCCGGAGTTTCCAATATGATTTTTTTGAATATAATATTAATGATTATACGCCAAAGTAGCCTGGTTTTAAGTTAAAATATTATAAATCTACATGCATTGAGGATGTCATTCTTTATATAGCTCTCAACGTGCACCAAATTGAATTATTCCTATATTGCAAAAAGAAGGACCCCGGTCTTGAACCCGGGTCGTCCGTGTGGAAGTCAAAAGAACAACCCGTTACACCACAGAGTAGATAAGTAAAAGATTGACTATACATCAATCAATGGGCAAGAAAGCCGTCTCGTAATTCTGTATAACAGTTAACTAGTTATTTTCGCTAGCAAGATCTCATTTGATTATTCAATCCAGCAGGCAAGTTTAAAGAAATATAATCTGATTGATTGAGGTAATGATGGACTTAGAATTAGCCTATAGATAACGCATTTAACTTGTCGGCGAGGCGATTGAGCCTATTGCAATCTGTCAATAAAGTCTTAAATCAATTAATCAATCAATGCCGTTGAGAATCAGGGTCTCTGCCATCGATACGTGCTGGCTTTCCACCTAAAACGGGAGCGCGCATCTAGCCTGACTCTCAAGTCTGGCTTGAGTTAACGAGACTGAATCCAGGTTTGTGAAACAGGAAAATCCCGGCTTCGAACATCGGGTTAACTGAAGCTGGATAATGGACATGTTGATCGACTTAGTTGAACCACGTACATGGAACGGGGCCCAGAGCAGCTACCAGCTATCAATAGACCCTTGAGCAAGGCTCTTATCTCCCAATTGACCAACATTAGAAGACTGCTTGCTCTGGGCAGCTTCCAGGTGTGAATGTGTGCTCAGAACATTGTGGCATCAGCATTCCCTGAAAACTTGCACTGCATGCCTTAAACTTTAGGGTGGCCTCTTTCCCTATCTAGAAAAACAGTTGCATCTTTTATGGTTTGGGAGTAAGGCTTTTTATCAGATAAGTATGGTTTCCTGTTTAGAGTTGGCGTTCCTGTATTCCAGAAGGGCCTGCTTTAATGGCCATCAAAGGGACAAAGAATCTGATGACCCAAGGTGACTCATGCATCCTCCAGCCCCATGCGTCCAATTAGGTAACCTCACATCACAATGGCCACAATCCAGTGATGCTTTTAGCTTGATACACATAACATCCACAGCCACTGTTCAGCGGTCCAGACTCTAGCACACAACGTTAGGTTATGGCTATAACCAAGTTCTGTTAGTATAGCGACGCTCGGCACTATCTCGCATACGTGCACGCGCACTGAATAAAGACCACAATGTACCTTTAATCCCAATATTTGTCTGACCACACCCCTATCAGCTTACCCATATAAGCAGGGGTGGGGCCACCCACTCTCCTCCTTCCCAAGCTTTCGCCACAAGGCGAGGTCAAAGGCTGCAGCGGCGTCGGATGCCGAGCGTCGCTATACTAACAGAACTTGGTTATAGCCATAACCTAACGTTCTGTATCGTATCGCTCTCGCTCGGCATCGCTCTCTGCACAAGGGAGGCCGAGCGAGAGCCAACGGCCGACAAATACACCCCGCTGACAGCCCCCCACAAACCATCAGAACAGGGAGGGCCGAGCCCCCCCGACCCACCCTAATGGCGGGCACCCCCCCTATTAGGGGCTTCACGGGAGGGCGACGGACCCGACCGTGCGAAGAGGCACTCAAGCAACTCAACGCACAGGGTGAGCAGACCGTGGCTTGACCCCACGACTACACACACGCACAACCCGCATGCCACCCGGGAACGAACGGAGGAACAACCTCGTTACTGCCCCCAGAATCACGGGGTCAAGGGCAAACCCAACCCCGTGGCAAGGCCGTAGCAGCGGAGCACGAAGGAAGACCCAGACCCACCAAAAGGACTGGACTCCCTAGAATGGGGGCCCGGAGAAGTCCATGATGCCAGCATCAAGACCCCACCAGGTGGGCACGTAGTGCCCCGCCCCCCACATCGCCAGCGTATTCGGACAAAGGCCCCTCAGTTACTGCACCTGGTATTCCCAGGCGGAATCCCATCCAAGTACTAACCAGGCCAGAACCTGCTTAGCTTCCGAGATCGGACGAGATCGGGCGTGTTCAGGTTGGTATGGCCGTAAGCCGAGCGGGCCCCGTCCCCCCAATAGTACACCGCCTGGCACACTGACCCTGCAGAACAGGCAGTCAGCATGGCCGTAAGCACACAAAAAAGGTTAACCAACGGAAGCAGGCAGCGCACCGGGGAAAAACCAGGCAACAGGCTGTTAACCCTAGCCTGGAGACTGCGGACGAGACAGGCGCCAGAGGGGACAGCTGAACACAGCCGCCCCGGCGGAAGGAGCATAAGCTGGCGGTGTTGCATGACCAAGCCTCCATTTAAAAACCCCCACCCAGAGGGGTCGAGGCAGAGAAGGCTGACACGATTGGCAGACGTCATGAACGTGCAGGGGCACCCTCAAACGGTGAACCCGGGAGTTGACACTGCTCCAACACACCAGGGAATCAACCACCTCGGTGTTACCCAATGCGGTGGTTGTTCCTATAACCCCTCAAGAAAAAACTCCAAAACACACCTGCGGGTATACACCGGCTATACCGCAGTACAAGTGTTTCAGTTTCCAAAAAGGGTTAACCCAGGCCTACGGGTCGCAAACATCACTTCGGACCGGGCCTGGCGGTACGGGAAGCACAGGGTCACCAGAGGAGGTCAAAAAACCACCCCCACAGGCCCCTCTTCGCCATGCGTGAGAGAGGAGCGAAAAATAATGGAGAACCAGCCCCTAAGCACACCGTACCTGGTATTCCCCGGCGGTCTCCCAACCAAGTACTAACCAGGACCAACCTGTGTAGCGGCCGAGATCCGACGAGATCGAGCGCGTACAGAATGGCATGGCTGTAAGCCATGACGACAGTGCTGAGTAAAAACATACCCAACCAGGGTCTCCATAGCGCTTAACCCTGTGACACCCAGACCGACCTGGCATTTTTCCCCCTGAAAAAAGCCCAAGTCCCTCAGGGTACCAGAACAGCAGATCTGCATCCCCGGCGGACAATGGGTTCAACTGATCTGGACCAGCGTGACCAGAACCAGTCCCGTGCCCTAACCACGCCGACATGCCTACTCCAGGAGAAGGGCAGATATGCGTGTTGATCTTAACATTAAAAGAAGGCGCCACCCAGACGTTCGGACGAACCGCGCCTGGTGGCCCACCCCAAGGGCGTGAGACCCCACCACATATGTTCAGATCCATCCCGTCATCATCCCCCAGACATGAACGAGAATCCGTCGACAACCCACCCAGGTCATGGGATGTGGTCGTCGGAAGAGGAAAAACCCCCATCTCAGTTGCTTTATAAAAACGCTGTTTCAACCACAAGCAACCAAGGCGTGCCAGTCAATCGCCTGTTTACAGCGAGCTAGCACTATACGTGCGTCGGGACACACCCCCATCAATGAACAGGCTAATTAGACCTGTCATTGAATCCCCAAGGCGCCCAGGGGAACGACAAGAGGGGTGTGACACTCCCTAACTCCAACACTTCTGGAATAGAAAGAAGGAAGCATCAACAGTATGTATCCCAGTCTACACAGCCGGGGTAAAAAATTTTCACATTTTTACATCCCACCACCCTCCCATAGGAAAGAGACGGGGATCCCCAGAGAGACTTCCCACGCGAGCTGTACAGATTGAAAAGAATATATTGCACCTTGAGCCATGTAAAAAACTGGTTTTAGGGCCTCCGGGGAAGAGGCACTGAACCCATACACACTCAATAAACGAATTGAATCGAATATACATACAATAGAAAAGGACCCTTCTAGAGGGTCCACTCACTTTGACAATCTGATGAGGAAGGCTCTGTACTCTGATGGAGGCTTCCTCACATGGAAGAAGGAGTCCGAACTCACAGAAGGCCTGAATAGGCGCTTGGTGAGGAGGAGCCCTGACCACCCCCCCTGAAAACAGATCCATCACATGGACCTGAACAGCACACGGAAGTCCTACCAACAGAGACGCGCACGGTGACGTACTCTATGGCGGGGGAATTCCTGCGGTGCACACGCCCAATATACCAGGCCGTGGGACCAGGAACTCCCTCCCCCCCCCCGTAACGTGCCGAACCGCCACGTGACGGGAACCTTGAAGGACAGGGGGTGTACCCCTGACCGACAGAACAATGGGAAGAGGAAAGGTTACCAGTTCACCCCTTTACGACCCCACACCCATGATACGATGTAACGACAAAAAGAGAATATGACACAGTCATAGTCAGCTCTATGAAGCGTTTCACAGCTCCACACAGCGCATGAGCTAACCTGCTATCTGATTTTTACTAAGGAAAAACACAGAATAGAGAGGGCTCTAAGAACCCCGGTCCAACATACACATGTGCTTCTGTGGCCAGTACAACCCAGTTGTAGGTCACATGACACACACAACCCATCATCACCTACAAAAAATGGCAAAAACACTCAACAGAGGAACGCCGTTTTTTTCACAATGAGAGAATACATCATTCTTGATTAGTATCGACCACAGGCCTTGCTAAGCACACATGACAGCAACCAAACCAATTTCCCTATAGGAAATAAGTTTCTCCAGCAGATTTAGCACAACCTCAGCAATCAAGCTAAGAGTTACATCGTATCCCTACCACACAAAAGACACAATTAATGCACAACATGTCTGACAGGAGGATGAAAAAGTCCCCAGGGAACCGGGGGGGAAACACAATCCTCCTATTTTACCCTCAATACGGCCAGTTAAAACAGGAAAACCTGTTAATGTGTGAACACACTGTTCATTGTCATTACAGTCTGAGAAAGAACATTCTTTTACTCACTTGTCACCAAGCATAGCTTCATAGGTTAGTTACCTTAGTTGTGAGCATATAAACACCATGATGTTTCTCACACAACAACCAGATCCGATTTGCACGGAGAAGCTAACTGCCAGTGACAAAAAACAGCTCACACATAACCCGCAACGTATCCTAAATGCATTGCAACAACACACGTTTTGGGAAAAAACACCGTTATTCACAATACACTTAGCAAAGTAAAACCAGAAGACGTGTTATGAGGTCTGGTCAACCCCGTACCTACCCGGAACGCAGATCAGCGAAGTGCAGTCACAGACACCGTAGGAAACACAGCCGCTCCTGTGTTGTCCGAACTGGGTAGCGTCACCGCCCCAACCCGTACTACAGTCCCCCGTTGATGCAACCTTGCCGTCCAGGCTCAGGGCAGGGTCGACGAAACATCCCCTGTCAAGGATGACGTCGCGGTCAAGAGTGTAAAACATGTTAAAATCAAAGCACGTTCAACAGAATAGCCTAACGACGCACGCGATCAGAAGCGAGCTCACGGCGGCGCGCGAGAAGCTAAGCTACCCCGCGCCAGCCATGGCCCATAGCAGCAAGCTAACGTTACCTAGCGACCACGACATGCTAGCCCCGCAGCTAACAGCTGACTGGCTAATAGTAGGCCCTAAGCAGGCCATGCAGCGATCCAGCAGGCTAACGCAGCAGTTAACAGCTGACTGGCTAACCGTAAGCTATGAACATGTAAACAATGACATAACACTCACCCAGACAGGCCGCCGTTCTGAACCTCTCCTCACTTTTTAAGAGAAAAGAGAAAACAAGATGTCAACACCGCTTCACAACGGTGACTTTACCACATCCGACGGAATCAGCACAGTACCAACTGGCCTGTGTAGCTGACTTTGAACATGAATCTGCCGCTATCGCACATTACATGCACATATCCCCTCGTGAAGGAATACTCTCATTTGGATATGAAAGATGGGGCCTTAACACGGTGACAGAGAGAATCCACTCGTCCAGAACACACAGGGATCACCAGTGTCAATGGTCGCGGCCCACTAGTTAAAACTATAATGGTCTCCAGACCAAGGCCTTCTGTCGCCTAGGTGGCTAAACAAAGGACCCTAGCCTGGGGCCGGTTTCCATAAACTTTGTCAAGTAGCCCCCATAGCACTAACAGACAAGTGGAGCCCGCCAGCAAACACTACTCACCCAACCTGGAACGCACCGCTTCTCACAACAGCGGCATGTCCGACAGTTCAGCTGTGGCCTGACATGTTTCACCCCAACAAACACAGCAAGGAACTGCAGTTGAGAAGCATGCAGCGGCGTGCTCCCAATACGAAAACCGGTGGAGGGTTTTTAGAATGATCATCATCTTCCAGACACTCCAGTACGAAGACAATATCGCCGTATTTTCTCGAAAATAGTGAGAGAGAAAATAAAGATATGATGTCAACGTATCCTTGTTTCCCAAAGCTGCTCCTAAACCTTTCTTCCATCATGGTGTCAAGTGTGGGGATCTACCGAGGCACTTCTTCCTTGTGGTGAAAGCGAGAAGGAGGAGAGTGGGTGGCCCCACCCCTGCTTATATGGGTAAGCTGATAGGGGTGTGGTCAGACAAATATTGGGATTAAAGGTACATTGTGGTCTTTATTCAGTGCGCGTGCACGTATGCGAGATAGTGCAGAGAGCGATGCCGAGCGAGAGCGATACGATACAGAACCATAGAATCTTTCTCCAATCAAGTCGTTTTTTTTTTTTGCTTATTTAAAACATCCTGTTAGCATTAGAACTCTATGGTGTATGTGCTGTGGATAACATGCACATACTCTCAAAATAATCAAACAAGAGCATAATTGTTGACATTAGAACATTGCAAAGATAGTGAGATAATTCATATTTATTATTAATTTGTAATATAGGCAAACACCATTACAGTGCATGGGGAGTGGGGCTATGTTGCAATCTGTGTGCAAGTGGGTGTGCTTGTGTGCCTACAAGTAAAGGTAAGATCACCCACACAGTTAAATAATGGTTAAGAGTGGCTTTTTACATTTGGGCTTTTGTGACTTTTATTTATAGAGCAGCAAGCAGGCTTAGAATAACTACATTACATTGTCGAGGCAGAGGGTTAAGACAGTTTTACGTGGGGCTAGAATTTAATGCTGTTATTGTGTACAGGCAGGAATGAATGTGCCTGCTTCAACAGTAACACAAAGCAGACCCCTGGAAAAGCAGGAGCCCTCCGTTCACGCTTTGAGACACAATTAGCCTGGGATTTGCCTTTGAGTAGAATGGGGGCCTTTGGAAGTCAATGCTGATGCTGATAACCTACAGGCCCTTGCTCGGATGGAGGAAGAATGGGAATGAGGCAGGGGTTAATGAAAGAAGGTAAAAAGCTTATTGGATTTGTAAAAAAAAATATGTCCCATGCTAGTCATTTGCCTCATTGAGCCATGTGTCTGCAAATTACAGTGCTCAAACAAGAAACCGGTATTTGAACGTGTTTACAGGGACGTTGCTGCGGTTATGCTACTCAAAGATGACAGGAAGGTGAACTAGGAACAAGGGAAAAGATGTGAGGCATGCACAGGAAGCAAACGTCAGTGATGACATCCTGTTTGGGTGGTCATCATCATCATCAGGCGCTCATCTTCCCTGGAAAAGCTTCATCTTAATATTCTATTTGAGGCCATTATCATCACCCTCTTCCTGTTTACCCTTCATAGTCCTCGTGTTTTCGTTCCGAACTCAGGGATTGATTTGTGGCGACTGTCAGAGCAATAATCGTATTAGCTCTGGGGACAGATCATGAGTTCTGCTGGACGCAGGCTCGGGACGATCCCTAAATGCTACTGATGCTCCAACTCTGGTGCCGTAGCCAAGTTATACCAGAGGATGTGAATCGCAAATGGAGAGTTCACTTTTCAGTCCACAGGGCTGGGTTTTGTCCCCTTTTCAAGATTCAAGAGGTTTAAATGTCACATACATACACAAGACATATAGTGAAATGAAGGTGGCCATGTCCGCCTTGATTGTGCAAAAAATACAAATAATAATAGAATAAAATAGAATAGATAATAAAATAGATGTGATAAAAAGTACTAAGATAAAATACAATACAATGCTAAGCTTATGAATTAAAAGGTAATGAGTCCTATATACACGACACTACTATACAATATACTATACAATATATACAGTTACTATACTAATTATACTATACAAAAACATACAGTTATATATTTTTTTCTCTTTAAAGTCACCTTTTCTTTTGTGTTTAACACTTTGAGTGCCAGCAGGGGGCGCACGATTTAGCGATTGAGTGCCAATGAGAGGGCGAGCACATTTGCGAACGCATAAACTATATCTTAAATTATGGCTATGTGTCTAATACGCCCGTCGCTTATCAATGACTTGCTTGCAGTCAACATTGTCGAAACGGATTGTTTTTTCATCTGTACATTTTCGTGTTATACCATTTTGAAAAATGCTTGTTTTTGGACTTTTCCAGAAAAAAAGGTGATTCTGCAGGAATCGCCCTTTACTGGAATACACAAAAAAACGTTTTTCGGCCTATTTATGAATTGGTTTCAAATAAACGCTAGATTATCGATAGTATATGTGTACTTATGCACGCTAGAGAAGCGGGCTGAAAAATCGATTATCTTATTTCCTGATCAGCACACTGTTTAAGAAAGAGTGCAATGCATGATTTTATTGAAAAAATAAGAATCGTGTGAGAGAATCGTGATCTCAATTCTTAGAGAGAAAAATCGTGCAGCCCTAGGCAGGAGCTCTCAGTCTCTTCTGGGAACAGTTGAGGAGGCAGGGGGGGGGGGGGGGGCTCTGACAGGTGAACAGCTGTCACTGAGTGTGGAGTGATATGGATGGGGGCCTTAAGCACCTTGAGAGCTCACTGAGTTTAAAGTGTGCTATATAAATTAAATCTATTATTATTCTTATTATTATTATTATTATTATTATTATTATTATTAAAGGAGGAGCCTGCGGGATGACGAGAAAGGTTGGTGATGGGGGGAAGATTTGAGGCAGACTGAGACACTGTAACTTGTCAACTCACAACACAGTAATGCCAGAATGCCTTTTCTTTCTTTTCTTTTGTGTTTAACACTTTGAGTGCCAGCAGGGGGCGCACGATTTAGCGATTGAGTGCCAATGAGAGGGCGAGCACATTTGCGAACGCATAAACTATATCTTAAATTATGGCTATGTGTCTAATACGCCCGTCGCTTATCAATGACTTGCTTGCAGTCAACATTGTCGAAACGGATTGTTTTTTCATCGGTACATTTTGGTGTTATACCATTTTGAAAAATGCTTGTTTTTGGACTTTTCCAGAAAAAAAGGTGATTCTGCAGGAATCGCCCTTTACTGGAATACACAAAAAACGTTTTTCGGCCTATTTATGAATTGGTTTCAAATAAACGCTAGATTATCGATAGTATATGTGTACTTATGCACGCTAGAGAAGCGGGCTGAAAAATCGATTATCTTATTTCCTGATCAGCACACACACACACACACACACACACACACACACACACACACACACACACACACACACACACACACACACACACACACACACACACACACACACACACACACACACACATACACACATAGGGGAAACGTTGATATATCTGTGAAAAAAGCTCTGATTATCCCAAGACTGGTAAAATACAGTAGATTCCTTACCTCAGATGTTCTCCAAAAAGATTATTCCAATTCCTGATCGCCATTCCAAATATCGATCGCGTTTATTGATCCAACGCTGGATGCTCGAACACATATTCCACACTGTTCTGAGGGACCACAAAGACTGCAATCGGCTCGGATTACATGCCTGACAAGTAAAATGTGGATTCCGGATTTTCTTTTCACCATGCGTTTTCATTCAGTCCAATCCAAAGGGTGCATTACCATCCGGGAGACGATAGGGGGCGGTATTTTCCCTGTTCGAGCTCAGAGAGAGTCCCAGTGGTAACGTGAGGCTAGATTGATGAAAAATGAATGGAAATCGTTAATAAAAAAAATAACGATTAATAACGAGAATTCTCGTCGTTGGCACTCAAAGTGTTAAAGTTACCTGTAGTGTGTGTGTGTGTGTGTGTGTGTGTGTGTGTGTGTGTGTGTGTGTGTGTGTGTGTGTGTGTGTGTGTGTGTGTGTGTGTGTGTGTGTGTGTGTGTGTGTGTGTGTGTTCATGTGGCCTGGGGGAAGAAGCTTCATTCATAATGAATTTTTCCCATGGCCCCAATCAGACTCACTGAAACAAACGTCTGCTGAGATTATTTTGATGCATCTTAATAGAAAAGGTGTGGCCAGTTGCATTAACGTAGCTGACAGATATTCTGATTAGAGCACTTGTTTCAGTATTTACAGTACTACATCCGGTAAGGGTATACAGAGAAAACTGCTATTGATTTATTTGCTAAGGATAGAGTATTAATTGCCAATGATTCCTTCCCAATTATTTCTTGATTAAGATTATTAGTATCTTCAAACCAGTCAATAATCCTAAATGTGGAGTCCATAACCATTAGGTCAAATGATAAAAAAGAATCTAGGCTTGCTAGACAGACTTAGCTTAGCCGGACATTAGGGAGGTCTAGCTCACGAGGCCATGTCCCATCCAATTGATTGAGAAATAATTGAGAATGAATGTTATTTTTTTTTTTTTTTTTGTTATTATTTTTTAAACACACATATAAACAAACATGACAACACACGATAAGATACACAAGCATTAACACTTTGGGTGCCGGGAAACGCTTTACAGCGTCATTCCCGGCCATGCTCAAGTTGCCGAAGGACGCTTTACAGCGTCTTTAATATCAATATTTTAAAAATCTGTGATCGGATTCATATTTCCCCTCTGCTGGCCTGAGATCCACCAGGAGGACCCACTGAGCTATCTGGCGGTTCAGGAGCGCCATCTGGTGGCCGATCGGTGCAATCGCCAAACAGGAAGTGCTGTGGAGGTTGTGCTGGTCGGCCATATTACTTCCGGGCACTCGGTTTGGCTCCCGGCACTCTAGCTCGTCACAATATATAGCGATCCATTGCCAATAACTCGATAAACAACATGATTTGGACGTATATAGTATTATACAAGCTGGAAATGGTTCATCAGGATAAACATCCCATAATCGAAAACGGTCTACACCACGCTGATCGTCCAACGGCGCGAGGAAGATCCGGTAAGATTCAGCGTTATTTTTGAACGTGTTCCATATAAACTGTTATGATGAACATATGACCCACACTAGATGAATGATATAACCAGGGACCGAAACTAGAGAGCGCCACCCGCCATTTGCGCTCAGTTTTTACGTTTGGCGCCTCCCACTGAGACATCTGAGCGCCGTGTGGCGCTCAATCAAATAGTCATGTGAAAATCGAAAATCATGATCCAATTCTTTAGCGGAGTTCTCACTCGCTGTCTCAGCACAGACATGCAGCGCGCACCGCTCACTGCTGCTGCTACCCCCTCCCCACATGTTGCATGTAAACAGAGGCTATTGCCTCACCGTGACGTTAGTCTAGTCAGTGTGGGACCTTCGTGAGATAACGTTAGCTACCGTTACAAAATGACCCAGTCAACTATTCACTTAGTTTAATACATGACTTTGAGGCATTGTGTAACGTTATCCAGCCGGCTAGCTACGGATAGCTCCCGACATCAACAAATCCATCAGCAATAGTCCAGTGCATAATACCTCCGTTGGCTAGGTAACTAGTCACTACGAAATGTTGCAGTAAACTAAATAGTTCACTGAGGCGTTGTCCCAACGCCATCCAGCAGTAGCTACAGAAAGCTCCTGGCATCAATGTGGCTACAACAACAACATGCGTATTCGAGTCCCTGGTTTACATCGCATGAGTTAGGGCTGCTGACTAGGGTCCAGGTGCAGCGCCGGAGAATTCTTTTGCATGCTGAATGTAGCGTTTAGGGTCCAGCTGCACCCCCGGAGAATCCTTGCTGGAGCTGGAGGCCACTCGAGTATACACACAGACAGTGGAGCTGTTTGCAGACAGCGAGGTGGCGATGTCTCGCAGATAACACAATCACAAGTATGATTATATAATATATATATTTTATTAAAAAAAAAAAATTATATAAAATAATAATAAAAAAATGTTTTATCAAAAAAAAGTTGGCGGGTAAGAAATATGCTTGGCGGGTAGATTCTTCCCATCTACCCGCCACTGGCTGGTGAGTCAAAAAGTTAATTTCGCTCCCTGGATATAACGCTGCCCACGGAATTATAAACGATCCCCCGCCCATCCGGTCATCATCAGATCATACGTAGATCATTCTAGAAGTACGTCCAATTGAATTTTTTTTATATCGCCCCGATTGCCATCAAACTGTATTTCATCATCAATATAATGCATTTGGGGCTATAGATTACGTTCTGGAGAAAGCTGCAGAAAGAGATGAAAACATACTTATACATTAGACCATACTTTACTATGAATATGTGAATGAAAAAGTTTAACGTGGGGTGCTCCAGTAGCACACCATGTTACCGCGCTGCGTCGCGGGACTCCGTGCTGCGTTACGGATCTGGTTGACTCCGAGTTCGATTCCCGGACTCGCCGTCATTTGCCGAATGTCTCCCCCTGCTCTCTCTCCCGTTTCACCCTGCAACTGTCGGTCATGCTTGACCAGGAAAGCGATAAACGCAAAAAAAAATAGTTAAAAAAAAAAAAAAAAAAAAGTTTAACGTTGCTACACAATGAACAATACATATAGGACTTTGAATGGGCCCTAATAATGGCAATGTAGCAATAGAATTAAAAAAATTATAGCCATGCAAATAAGGGGTACTTCTCCATAGACAAATAGAGCTGGCAATCTTTGGTATATCATGAATTTAACCCATGGCACCCAAAGTGTTAATATACAGTGTATATCCAACGAAATTACCATTTATACCAATGGCTTATACAGGATATACCCCTAATACCTGTTATCTAAAAACCTACACACATATGCTCCAGCTCGAACCCCCCCCCCTCCCGGACCCCTCTTTGGATAGTACCTCCATTATCCCTCGCTCCTAACCAGACACTACCATTATAAGCTAGCTTTTATTCTCTCCACCACTTCTAACCACATTGACATTTTGGATTCATTGAGACCCAGAATTCTTGCTGTAGATATTTCTTGATAAATCACATCGAGATATGTATGTTCTATCATTAAGAAATTCAACATTGACTATTCCTATTTACTATGCTGTACGGTACATCTCGAATGGATTGAACTGAAACTGATTTGACCCCTGACCCTGTAATGAAACTTAGATCTGCGCTTGATCCTCAGCATCAATACGCACCATGTGCTTGCTTAGTGCAAGATTTGAATGATACTGTAAATCTATATGTATTATATGAGAACAACATCACATGCAAGTCAATGAGTCTGTTCAAGCCTATCCTGTTTCCATTTAAGTTGTATATCACTTTTACAGCTGTGATGATTGTAGAGTAATCCCTGTTTAACCTATCGTAACGTATATTAAACTACCTCACTCTGAAGTCGATGGATGCTGTAGCATATAATATAATATTTAATGTAACACTATAGATAATATAACATTATACTGTTTTCATAACTCATGATTGATATGTCAGGCTGAAAGTGCAGCTGCCTTGAAGCTTACAGACACACACACACACACACACACACACACACACACACACACACACACACACACACACACTGTAATAACTACCGAACCTCTGTTCTGTTGATGGCCTCATCATGTAATATGATTATAATAATAGCTTATAATTATCTGAGGTTGGACAGTGTTCCTGTACATGAACTCTAAAGAATCAACAGTCTGTTTGACCAATGCTCTTTTCTGCTTTAGGTCTCTTCACCCTGCGTCCCTGCATCAAACTATGAGCTGGTAAGACACTGTTTCTCATTTATATTATGAAACATTTTACTTAAAGGTAGAACAAGGAAACTATAAAGGAAGGAAGGGTCACGTCACAATACCAACGTTCTATGCTCTTCCTGGTGCCAGACTTTGGTGCCAGTTTGATTGAAGCCTATGGGCGATGTAAATAATAATACAAATATACCAGCTATCTGAGGAAATATACACCAACCAATATATGAATGCAACAAATTTCCAATGATTCTGACATCCAAGGTAATAACTAATAATAAGATGGCTGAAAGAACTGAACGTTTCCACGCTTGCACCAATGTGCGTTCAGGTACTACACAGTGATGTAATGACCCTTCCTTCATTTATAGTGTCCTTGAGGTAGAATCTGTAATGCCGTCAAACAACCTCTAGGCAAAATAGCTCCTTTTGGTAGTTGGTTTGTATTTGAGTAGGTAAACAGGAGGAGTTGCTGTTGCTGTTTTTCCTCAGGTTCCGAGGTGTGGCCAACAATACAAATAGCTTCCCTATTCCCACTCAAATTTCATCCACACATCAAACCAAACAAAGAAATGTAAACAAAGCGCAGTACCAAGAAGGGCTCTTTTGCCAAGAGGTCGCCGTTTGGCAGCATTACAGATTCTACCTTTAAGGATACACTGCATCTATAAAATATTGTAACAACCACAGATGCCTAGACTCGCTCGCTCTTGGCTAACGGGTTGGACTCTTTAGTTGACAGTTAGCACTGTCACCTGTGGTCTAGACCAGGGGTTCCCAAAGTTTTCAGGCCGCGACCCCTGAAATAACGGTGTCAGAGAGCCGCGACCCCCACTATTATAGGAGGTCAAAAAAAAACTAAAAGAATAATAATAATAATTACATTTCCTTTTTTTTCTAATGGAAATGTATGGTTGAAACATGCAAACGTTCAAACGCACACACACTAATAAGCATTGGAGGCTTTTAACCAGGGCCAGACTGGGGAAATCATTCAGGCCAGGAAATATAGTGCGAAATATAGTTAGGCCACTTTTTAAGGAATTTTTTTGTTACAAATACTTCATTTCCTGCATTCTGGTGTAGGATTTTTTTTATTTGTACCCTTTAAATGCCAGTGTTTGTGATGGCATCACAAATTATTGTTAAAAAACAGGCTAGCATGGTGCTTCCGGGTTGGCCGACCGTCCACACTAACACAATTGGCAGTGTTAGAGGGTGGGTCCTGGTCGTTGTAAACAGCGACTCCTACAGTTCGGTCGGGGCGCCTGGCCTGCACAGCAAGGGAAGGATCTAGGAGAGGTAGTGTGACCTTCCACACATTACACTCTCCCAGTGAGAGTCCACGCTGCCAGGTGAAAAGAAGCGGTGGGCTGGGTACACATGTGTCGGAGGAAGCATGTGATAGTCTCCGCCCTCCCGGACCGATGGTAGGGGGTAGAGTGCGCAACGACCAGGAAGGGGATTGGGAATTGGCATAACGACTAACATTAGGAGGTGAGAAAAACGGAAAAAGAAGGGGGAAAAAAGATAATAATAATAAAAAAGGCTAGCATATGTATGATTAGCAACAACACTAATTTGGATGGATTTTCAGTTTTTTGTAATATCAGATTGAAAAAAATACTCACTAAAGAGAATAAATTGTCCTCTTCAAAAAAGCCATACAAATATTACTATATGTTGAAATACCACTTTTTATTTCATAAATATTTTATTCAACTTCAGCCCTGATCATAACACCACATATTCATTTTATAAATCTAACCCTTTAAATGCCAGTGTGTGTGATGGCATATATTTGCAATATATCAAATGCAAAGTAGATTTTTCTGGTGGGGATTATTACAGGCTAGCATGTGTCAATGATTAGCAACAACACTGATTTTGATGGATTTTTAGTTTTTTGTAAGGGTCCCGCCTCCACCAATCACATGTGGCTCCCTGTGTGTGTGTGTGTGTGTGTGTGTGTGTGTGTGTGTGTGTGTGTGTGTGTGTGTGTGTGTGTGTGTGTGTGTGTGTGTGTGTGTGTGTGTGTGTGTGTGTGTGTGTGTGTGTGTGTGTGTGTGTGTGTGTGTGTGTGAGCAAGAGAGAGAGAGATAGTTCTCCAACTTGTGTGAGTTGCAGTGATCTCCTGGTTGTTCCCCGTTCCCCACCTAGGTTAACTAACTATTGTGCCGCTGCAACTAGAAACACTGGCCTGGCCTGCTTCTAAGTTCATTGGCCTGACTGCATTAAAAAATTATAATAATTTTTGGAAATTTATTATTATTATTTTTTATATCATCTGGCGACCCCCAGGGGTCGCAAACCCCACTTTGGGAACCACTGGTCTAGACGACCAGGGTTTTATTCCCGGTTGCCCCTTGAATTCACTACAATATTAAAAGGATATTCATAATTGTTTTTAATCCAGTAATATGCTATATCAATAATCACACAGCTAAAGCATAGCTATGATGGTGGATATTCTAGCCTAAATCAAATTAAGTGACAAATCATTCTTATGGCTGATAGCCCTACACTATTATCACACATATCACACACTATTATCACACATTATATTCCGATACAGCTGTACAGTATGCCTTGTGTCACCGGTCTTATTCCTGTTGTGTATGGGCACTGAATATTATTCGATAGTCACTGGGAACTATTCGATAGTAACTGCGAACTATTCGACTACTATTCAAAGAACCCTCTCCCCCACACAGAACTTTAACACATCATTTTCTTTTTACTTAATTGCAAACGTACGATAATAACAAGCAAGCTACCTGGCTGCTGTCTTTGCTAACAGCTAGCATTAGATATTTGGGAGTCGGACCAGCCTAGCGTTATTTCCGGAAACAAAAGCATTAATTCTGAAAGTTACATCACTGATGTTTGAAATGTGTGAGCTTAGTGAAACTAAGTGTACTTTCTCCAGTCTCTCTTTCTTCATCTTTCTTTTCTGTTCTTGAATGTACTGTACTAGCAACGGAGCCTCTCCCAGCTGTTATGCTAACTGGCTAGCTAACGGGCTGTACCCAGCATGCTGTTCAGCAGTTCTATTTCATTCTGGCCTTTGCTCAGCCTCAGTCTGCACTGACTTCACTTCGTGCACATGCACTGAATAAAAAATTACACAATGTACCTTTACATACCAACATTCGTCTGGCCACACCCCTATCCGCTTACCTTCATAAGCAGGTGTGTGGTCACCTACTCGCCTCCTTCTTCACTTTCACCACAAGGAAGTGCCTTCGGTAGATACCCACACTTGACGAGGTTGTTTAGTTGAAGAAAGTTGATACGTGTTTACATTTTTTCTTGCTTTTTTCTTCTCTCATATATTTCAAAAAGAAAAAAGCTAAGTCATAATGTCTACCACGGAGGGTTGCGCTCGCAACGCCACCCTTCACCAGCGGTTCTCCATTGCCGCCTCTGTCGTACGTCTTGGAGCGGGGTTGAGGCCTCTCTCGTGGTCGGCAGCCACGCCCGGTAGGCGTCCGATGGGTAGTTTGCCTCTCCAAGGAGCTGGTGCACCAGCGCCGTCTCCTGTGCGATGGCCTGGTTCCGGCTCTGGTTCCTCTGCTTCCGGGGAGTCGTCCGCTGTTGGGCGGCCGGCGCCTTTGGTTGCGGGGGATTTGAGACGCAAACTTTTTGCGTCAGCTCGCTCCCGTCGCAAGATGGTGGCTTGCAGACGCAAACGGCCTGGTTTTGGTGAGTTGCTGGAGCCGGATGAGGATGCGTCTGACTCTACATGGCCGATGGAAACAGAGGACTACATGATAGAAGCGGACGGGTTCTTGTTCGAAGGCCCGGTGGAGACATGTCTCCCGCCCGTCCAGGTAACACTGGAGGGGGGTGAGATGTCTCCTTGGGGTTCCTCGTCCGCAGATGTTGGGTTAGAACCTCCGACTCGGCGGCGGGATGCCCTGCTATCAGCCACATCAGAATGTGGCTCCTTAACCAGTGGTCTGCTGCATGTGAGGGACGCGGGCTCGGAGGGGGAAAGTATGCAGGGGGAACTGCATGCTTTGTTCCCCGAGCTCATGGCGGCGGCGACAGTCGCAAACGGCGTTCCGCTGCCGCAGCCACTGCCTGTTCCTATCCCTGACGATCTCATAGGTCATCTATGGCAACGTCACCCGGTGAGAGGGGTGGACGTTGTCTACCCATTTTTCCCTTCAATGGCGGCCTACGTCCGTCAGGGACAGGTGGTCTCCCACATCATGGGCCTTACTACCGCCTACGTGCAAGTCACGCGGGTGGTGGGTTTGGTAGACGGCATGAAGGAGGGCGGGCCTCGGCTTGATAGGCCGATGGCGGCGCTCCTTTGTCCTGAGGTGGTGTGGGAGCCGTTACGGAAGCCGGTTCCTCAAGGGAAATCGGCGAGGCGGTTGGCTTACTGGAGTGACCAGTCATTTATCTCCGCGACGCAATCTCTGGCTGCCACTTCCAACATCGCGCAGCTGGCGAGATTCATGTCCATGACGGGCGGCACGGAGCTGACTTATTTACAGCATGATCAGCTCGCCCAGGCGGCAGGAGCCATCCTGCATCTGATTCAGCCGCAGGCTATAGCCGCTGGGAAAGTGCGTGCCCTGGCCACTCTGATCCAGCGCCACCTTTGGCTGGAGCAGGCGCGTGTGCCGGAGAAGAAGAGGACTCCACTTCTGACGGCACCCCTCTCTGATGCTGGACTATTCGGGTCGGCACTGCAGCTGATGACCTCAACCTGCAGGGAGATGCAGGAGGAGCGCTCCGTGCTCCAGCCTCATTTCCCCCCGCCCAATGTTGCCGGTGGAGTCAGACGGCCGCCGCGTCGTCGAGGTTCCTCCGCCGTGGCCGCCGCTGCTACCACCGCCACTGCTGGACCTTCGGCGAAGAAGGCCAGGAGGAGAGAGGGCGCCTCCGCCACTGCAGCCGGCCCATCTACGCCCGGAGGTGACGGTAGGGATCGTCGTGACCAGCCGCCGATCGTTTACCGTCCGTCCGGGGCCCCACGGAGTGGAAAACCCCGAGCGGCTCGTGGCAGGCGTCGCTAAGATAACTTTTTCCCTCTGTGGTCCCCCCCTGTTCCCTTCCCGGCCCTACTATGATTTTGTTGAAAAATAAAGAGTCCCTCCTAAGGAGGGACTGTATTTTTTGTTAACAAACTGTGTGTTTATTCACCAAACATATGATGGGGATGCAACGTGTGAATCTTTCGCTAGTATGGGTTTGATAGGAGGGCTAGACGTTACTTTCATGTTAGAGCTTAAGCAAGGCCTGCAGCCTACACTCGGTTGAAAAAGGGTTTTTTCTGCCTCGACCTGAATCTTCACATAAAGGTAGAGGTTAGTTTTGTGCTCTGTTGCTTAAACAGTGATATTGAGCTGCAACACTATTGTGTTGGTTTGCAGTAATGCTCGTATGAAAACGTACCGCGGCTCAGCCGCTCTCTCTCTCTATCAGATTTTTCTGTGTCTTACAACATAGATACGGGTGTCGGGTTCACACATACACAACTTGGCCTTGCTATAAACCCTGTTCACAGATGTGTCTGTGGCTAGCGTGCATTGAATTAGCTTGCGCTATTCATTAGCATTGCTACTGAAGGTATATGGCTGTTGTTGTTGTCGTATGCAAGGGTTGGGCTTGCGAGGGGGTACCGGATAAACCCCTCCTTCCCTCTTCTGATTGGTCAGGGGGTTATTGGACTCTCTTTTCATTCGGTCAGGGCCAAGCTGTTAGGCAGCTTGGCACTGGGGGGGGGGGGGGGGGGGGGGGTTCCCAGACTCCGCACCTATCACAGGTGATTGAGTCTTGGGTTTCCCCCCGTCATAGCAAACGTCACTAGGCACGTTTCTATTGGACGGCGGCTTCCGTGAGTTTAGACCCGTATGTAGGGTCTGTTGTTGTCAAGTTGTCGGGGCAGAGCATAGGAATTTACTGTTCTACTACGCTCGGTATACATGTAATGCCGGGTCGGCCCGGGTGTCACAGGGTTAAGCGTTATGGAGACCCTTTGTTGGGTACACGTTGTACCTGGCACTATTATAAGGGGCTGGTTCTCCTTTATTTCGCTCCTCTCTCACGCATGGCGAAGAGGGGGCTGTTGGGGTGGTCTTCTGGACCTCCTCTGGTAACCCTGTGTGCTTCCCGAGCCGCCGGGCCCGGTCCGAAGTAATGTTTCGTTGAAACCGTAGGCCTGGGATAACCCTTTTTTCTTGAGGGGTTATAGGAACAACCACCGTATGTGGTACCAAGAGGGTGGTTGATTCCCTGGTGTGTTGGAGCAGAGTCAACTCCCGGGTTACCCGGTTGAGTGTGCCCCTGCACGTTCATGACGTCTGCCCATCGTGTCAGCCTTCTCTGCCTCGACCCCTCTGGGTGGGTTTTTTTTGATGGAGGCTTTGTCATGGTGCGCAACAACACCAGCATACGCCCCTTCCGCCGGGGGGCTGTTTTCAGTTGACCCCTTTGGCGCCTGTCTCGTCCGCAGTGCTCCAGGCTCGGGTCTACAGCCTGCTGACTGGTTTCCCCGGTGCGCTGCCAGCTTCCGTTGGTTAACCTTTTGAATGCTTTACGGCCATGCTGACTCCCTGTGTTGCAGGGTCAGTGTGCCAGGCGGTGTACTAATGGGGGGAAAGGGCCCACTCTTGGAGGGGCCCTGTCCGAATACGCTGGCGATGTGGGGGGCGGTGTCACTAAGTGACCGCCTGGTGGGGTATTGATGCCTGCCGTCATTGACCTCTACGGGCCCCCCTTTTTCCAGGGGATCCAGTCCCTTCAGTGGGTCTGGGTCTTCCTTCGCGCTCCGCTGCTACGGCCTTGCCACAGGGTTGAGTTTGCTCTTGACCCCGTGATTTTGGGGGCAGTAACGAGGGTTGTTCCTTCCGTTCGTTCCCTGGTGGCATGCGGGTTGTGCGTGTGCGTAGTCGTGGGGTCAAGCCACGATCTGCTCACCCTGTGCATTGAGTTGCTTGAGTTCCTCTTCGCACGGTCGGATCCGTATCCCTCCCGTCCTCCAATAGGGAGGGTATCCCTCCATTAGGGAGGGTCGGGGGGCTCGGTCCTCCCCGGTCTGATGGTTGTGGGGGGCCTCAGCGGGGTACATTTGTCGAGCTTCTGGCTTCCGCTCAGCTCCTCTTGTGCAGACTGACGCTGAGCGGAGGCCAGAATGAAATAGAACGTAAGTGTTGTATACTCATCTGGTTATTTAGTATAACATATAATAATGAGGAGATACGAGACACGGGTAAATTCCAGTTGACAGCTCTTTAGTGGAAAACTCAACACAGGTGATTACAATGACGGCAGTACTTATGAGCAGGGGGCGTGACGGTATCTAATAAGGGGCAAACTTAGAATGTCAATACACAACATATCCCTCCCCCTTAACTTTGAAGGTTCCCCTAAAAAGTAAGTACTTAAACATTAACAAAAAACACTAAGTGTCACTGTGGTTTGGTATCCATCATTCTATAATTAACTTAACAAATCGTATTTAAACTTAAACTTTCATTGGCTAGTAACCTTTGCCTGAACTAGGGAAAGAGGGTAGACTACCTCAATTCCCAGACTGAACCCTGGGGATTATTCTGCCCCAATTGTAAGGGTTAGTCTATCAGGAGGGCGTCTGACTCTACTGGGGTTTCATTGTCTTTTGGGGAGGACTGTAGGAGTCCGGGTCTGGGAGAAGTGATGGCTGGGATAGGCCTAGGTGTGCCTGGGAAGGGGGCCACTCTTGCAGGTTGCGTCTGGGGCTCTTATGGTGATGAATGCTGCTCCTGGTAGGTCTCCTGCTCTGGAACAAAGGATGGCGGCTGAGGTGAGTCATCATGGAAACCAGCCGTGTGGAGCAGTTGATCGATGTGTCTTCTCCAGATGAGATTATCCCTGGTTTCTACTGTATATGACACAGGACCTGTTTTTGCAACAACTGTTGCAGGCATCCATTTGACCCCTTTGGTATAGTTCCGGGCGAGAACCCGGTCTCCAGCTGTGAAGCTCCGAAACTTTGCTTTCGCTCGCCTCTCCACTTGAGCTCTCTGTTGCATATGCACAATCTCCCTCGTCTTTTGGGGTCTCAGGAGGTCAAGTCGAGTGCGGAGTTGTCTCTTGAGCATAGCCGAGGCAGGCGAGACCTTTGTCGTAGCATGAGGTGTGTTTCGGTATGACAGGAGGAAAGCACTGAGGCGCCTGTTGATGGACTGTGTACCTTGAGAGGACTTGAGAGCTTGCTTCATGGTCTGTACAAACCTTTCAGCGAGCCCATTGGTAGCAGGGTGATAGGGTGCAGACTTGATGTGCTGAATACCATTCTCCTCCATGAATGTCTTGAACTCTTCAGACACTAGTTGTGGGCCGTTATCACTAACCAGCTGTTGTGGTAGACCAAAGCGGCTGAAGATAGACCTTAGCTCTTCGATGGTCCTCATAGAGGAGGTGCCCGTCATGACGACAACCTCAGGCCATTTGCTATGAGCGTCGACTACGATTAAGAACATGTGGTTATCCAATGGTCCAGCAAAGTCTATGTGGACTCTTTGCCATGGTTCTTCAGGCCAGTCCCACGGATGTAATGGAGCCAGCTGTGGGAGGTTTCTCACTCTCTGGCAGGCAGAACATGACTTTGCTTTCTCCTCTATAGCTGCATCCAGGCCTGGCCACCAGAAATAGCTGCGTGCAATTTCCTTCATACGCACGACCCCACAGTGTCCAGAGTGGAGCTCGTCAAGCACTTTCCCTCTCAGTGGTGGGGGAATAATGACACGATAGCCCCACAATAGGCATCCAGACTGGACCGACAACTCGTTTCGTCTCACCAGGTAAGGCTTCAAGCTTGGTGTCATCTCCCCTCCCCGTCCACGAGTGACGATGTCCATAACCTCAGACATGACCGGGTCCGTGTGTGTGTGTTTCTTCACATGAGTTGAGGTCACTGGAGCAGCGGTCACTTCCTTGAAGTAGAAGATCTCCGCTTGTGGTGTCCGATTATGTGTGACAGGCAACGGGAGCCTCGAGAGCCCGTCAGCATTCCCGTGCTGATCCGACTTCCTATACCTAATGTCATACCGGTGGGCAGACAGCAACAAAGCCCATCGCTGCATACGACTGGCCGCAAGCGATGGGATGCCTGTATGAGGACCGAAGATAGAGGTGAGAGGTCGATGGTCTGTCAGTAGCGTGAATTTCCTGCCGTAGAGATATTGATGACATTTCTTTATTCCAAACACTATAGACAGTGCTTCACGCTCAATCTGCGCATAATTGCCTTCCGCTTTGCTCAGCGTCCGTGATGCAAAGGCGATAGGTCTCTCTTCCCCTGATGGCATGATGTGTGATACTACTGCACCCACACCATAAGGTGAGGCGTCACACGCCAGCTGAAGTGACAAGGCGGGGTCAAAGTGGGTTAGGGCCTCAGACTGAGAGAGGGCTGTCTTTGCTCCTTTGAAAGCTGCCTCACATTTGTCTGTCCAATTCCATGTTTGGGCTTTGTGTAGCAGCTCATGGAGCGGTTTCAGCCTATTGGCAAGGTCAGGCACAAACTTCGCATAGTATGTCAGCAGGCCAAGGAATGATCTCAACTGACTCACATTCGTCGGAGATGGAGCCTCCACAATAGCCTTCACCTTTGACGGTGTTTTGTGGAGTCCAGTGCTGTCAATCACGTGCCCCAGGTACTCGACAGAAGGTTGGAAAAACTCGCATTTGTCTTCCCGGACTCTAAGACCATATTCCTCCAGTCTTTGTAGTGTGGCCCCCAGGTTCCTTAAGTGCGACTGCTCATCCGGTCCTGTGATAAGCAGGTCATCCAGGTAACACTGGACCCCTCGTAGCCCACTTAGGATCTGGTCCATTGCTCTTTGGAAAAGTGCCGGAGCAGAAGTAATCCCAAAAGGAAGCCTCTGGTACCTGAATAGCCCCTTGTGTGTCACTATGGTCAACAGTTCCTGTGACTCTGGATCTACATGCATCTGGAGATATGCCTGACACAAGTCTATCTTACTAAACTTCTGTCCCCCAGCTAAACCAGAAAAGAGTTCATCAATGAGGGGTAGTGGATACTGTTCTGCAATCAAGACAGGGTTCACAGTGACTTTAAAATCACCACAGAGTCTTAGACCCCCATCCTTCTTCATGACTGGAACAATCGGCGTGGCCCATTCACTGGTGCTCACTGGCGCCAACACCCCACTCTCCACCAATCTGTCTAGTTCTGCATCTACCCTGGGTTTGATGGCATACGGAACAGGTCTAGCCTTTAAACACATCGGTGTGCTTCCTGGTTTGACTGTCAGCTTAACAGTAATGTCCTTCATGCTACCAAGGTCTCCACCAAAAACTTTGGAGTGCTTCTTCAAAATCTCCTGTAGGGGGCCTGTGTCTCCATCCTTAACCATGAACACTTCTTGCCAGTTCAGTCTGAGTTTCTCAAGCCATCGCCGTCCTAGCAGAGCTGGACGGTTTCCACGAATGATGTACAGTGGAAGAGTCTTCTTCCGCTTGTTGTGTTCCACTGTCACATTCACAACTCCTAACACTGGAACAGCCTCTCCAGTGTAGGTCCTTAACTTCAATTTGCTCACTCGAAGAGTCAGGTGCTGCAGCTTCTCTCTGAAAACAGCCTCTGATACCATGGACACATGTGTGCCGGTGTCCACTTGCATCCGCACTGCTTTATTGTCCAACAGTGGTGTGACCCAGTATCCATCATCACTGTCCAGCACAGATAACACATGTACAGTATCATCATCATCATCAGACTCACAGTCACTCTGCTCGTCATGTTCGTGCTCCATCGTATTCACACGTTTCTTCTTGTTTCTGTAGAAACCACCTTTCTTCATCTCAGTGTGCTGTTTGTATGTCTGGGTCTTTCTATTACCACAAGCACGTTCGATATGGCCTTTTATACCACAGTTTCTGCAGTCTACGTCTTTACACCAACACTCTGATGGCTGATGCCCCATTCTCCCACAGCGGTAGCATGGCTTGCCAGCTGTTGTCTTCTTGTCCTCAAAAGATAACTTGGGCTGATAGACTTAGCTGCTGTGCTTCTCGGGCAGCCATTTCCATTGACGTACTTATCTCTATGGCCTTTTCCAGTCTCAGGTTAGCTTCACTCAGTAGTCGTTTCCGAATAGACTCACTGCGTAGACCACACACCAGTCTGTCACGTATGGTGTCATTGAGTGAAATACCAAATTCACAATATTCAGACAGGCGTTTAAGTACAGCTACAAACTGTGAAACAGATTCACCCTCTTCTTGGTTCCTTTTATGGAACCTGAAACGCTCTGCAATGACCAGTGGCTTAGGAGAGTAGTGATCTTTTAATATTCCCACTATGTCTTCATAGGACTTGTCCCCTGGCTTCTCCGGTTGCACCAGACTGCACAGTAGGTTATATGTTTTTGCTCCCATAACACTCAAGAATGTAGGTACTATGATATCCTCTTCAATCTTATTAGCAAGTGCAAAATACTCAAACCTCTCGGTGTAAGAACTCCATTGTTCCGTCTCCTCGAATGGTCCAATATGTCCAAACAGTGCAGCCATCTTCTTGCAATTAGTCCTTTCCTTGTTTCGTTTGAGTTACTGTCTTTGGATCTGGCACCATCCGCCCCTCCTCATTTACTCAGTCTCCTTCCCATCGCGGAGATTTCACCTTTTCTCTGTCTCTATACTCCCCCCGCAACAGTGTCAACACAGCAGTATGCACCACTGCCAAGTTACCGCAGCCCCGACGTCGCGCTGCACACTCGCGAAAACAAACAAACACGTCAGATGCGGACTATTGCCGACAATAACAAACACAACGTGAGATCCGTATTATCCTCGTCGCCAGTTTTGTTGTATACTCATCTGGTTATTTAGTATAACATATAATAATGAGGAGACACGAGACACGGGTAAATTCCAGTTGACAGCTCTTTAGTGGAAAACTCAACACAGGTGATTACAATGACGGCAGTACTTATGAGCAGGGGGCGTGACGGTATCTAATAAGGGGCAAACTTAGAATGTCAATACACAACAGTAAGGTTATATATATAACCAAGTTCTATGAATTCTGGTGACGCTCAGCGTCAGGACGGCGCTGCGGCCCTTGATCTCGCCTTGTGGTGAAAGTTTGGGAAGGAGGCGAGTAGGTGACCACACACCTGCTTATAAAGGTAAGCGGATAGGGGTGTGGCCAGACGAATGTTGGTATGTAAAGTTACATTGTGGAATTTTTTATTCAGTGCACGTGCACGAAGTGAAGTCAGTGCAGACTGACGCTGAGCGTCACCAGAATTCATAGAACTTGGTTATATACATAACCTTACGTTAATAGGGGTCCCGTCTCAATACACTACACAGTGTGTAGGTGCTGGTAAAAACAACGGAACATATATTTTTTAAGACAAAACAATAGTTGCATAAATTATTAGATGTTTGTTTTATAATAAAAATGTAATGACTATTCGAAAATCGATACCCATATCCCTACTGAGGAAGTGTCTGCTTATGTAGAAAGGTTAGGCTGTGCCCTACAGGAGGCATCTATTATGCCGTATTTTTCCCATGGCGTGCATGACTGCCACTGTGGGCTATGGATGGCAAATTGTGTTCACTCACTCACTCATGGAGGTTCTGTCAGGGACGTTTAGTAGGACGCATGGCCAGGTGGTGCTTCTAGCCATGCATTCTGAAAGTCATCACCTCGCCTGCCATTATCCCACTTTCACTAGCAAAAAACAGCTGCTTCTATAGCAACGCCTTTCTCTGCATCTCCCAACATCATCAGTTTGCACGGCATTACACTCCTTACACACGATTTTGGAAGCACAGCTTTATTGCCTGATGTTACTTTAGCTAACCCTAACATGTTAGCACTTTGCCTCTAATTAGTTAGTTTGCCCTCCCCGGAGCCCTCCTTTCTTTCAACCCTGACCCAAGTAATTGTAGACCGGTCCCTTACCTCACATAGCCTACCTGCAGGCCTGGGACAGCTACTTTTAAACGGTATTGTATTACAGATTAGATGACTGACACCTTGTTCAGCTTGTATACGTTCCATGGGTCTGACGTGTCAGGATGGATGAAAAGTAACCTCAACCATTTACAGCCTTGTTGTTCTGGACTACACCTGCTATTAGTCTCCTGTTGCCCCCTCTCTCCACGTGCAGTACAGGTGCGCCGCAGATCTGGACAGTTTCATGCTTGTTCCCTTTACAAACAACATTTAATATCGTGGGAATTAGCCAGGCCATGTGTGAGGGCAATAACAACCATTAGCCTGCTATGTTACCTTATATGGTAGTGGTGTTAGACACTGTGTTGGACTTGGAACGATTTGCTCACTCAATATCTCTCTGCATGTTGTGTGTTTAAATGGGTTTTTTGGCAAACCAAGAGAGACATGCAGTGCCCGCTTCTCCTCTCTGCACACTGAAAATATGTCTTGAAAGTGTGTTTATCTTTCATATAAAAGCTCAAGTTATTATTCAGACATGTTCTTATGCTCTACAGATGCTTTCTAGATGCTTTACGGATTAAGACTGAGATATATATTTATGTGGTATGGCAAAATCCCACTCTTGAAAAACTGGGTTCTTTCATTCTTTGTGTTCTGAAATGTAAGGACCTTACTGCTGGACCTTCACAAAGGCAATTCAGATGAATCGTTGAAGCCGATTGTGAAATGTTCTGATCAGACAACATGCAACTTGTGTATAGTAAATCATTCCAAATGTGAATGTTCTACAACCTCTTAACTGGATGTACATTAACTTACAGTCCTTAGACAGTGAAATCTGATCACTTGAGGACTGCAAACAAACGTATTATGTCACCTTATACACCCCACTCACATATGTTGCTTCACTTGCCAAGAGGAGTTGCCCCAGAGGTGCCCCTGGCTGCAGTAATGCTGGTGATTGCCCTCATAAATGCTGATGAGCCGCGATGTGAGGGAAAAGGGTGAAAAAGTATAGGGTACAGCGATGCTAGGTAGCGATGCTAGGCAGTAGGGGTGGGAATCGCCAGAGATCTCGCGACTCGATATATCGCGAATATTGCGATATTTTATTTTATTGTATTTTTTATCAATTTATATATATTTTTAACTGCAAAGTAAAACTGTCAACATGTTTTATCTAATAAAATAAAGTTCAGTCTGTTCATCTCACTTAAATAATTTTTATTGCAGAACATGGTATTTTCTCAAGCAGACAGATGTAATTATGAATAATTAAATATCGATACTTGGCGTCCCTGTATCGATACAGTATTGCCACGCAAAGTATCGCGATACTACTACGTATCGATTTTTTCCCCCACCCCTACTAGGCAGCGATGCTAGGTAAAGATGCTAGGTAGAGATGCTAGGTAGAGATGCTAGATAGAGATGCTAGGTAGAGATGCTAGGTAGAGATGCTAGGCAGCGATGCTAGGTAGATATGCTAGGTAGAGATGCTAGGCAGCAATGCTATGAGTTGCAGTTGTACTACCTTCTAAATAATAATAATAATACATAATATTAATAAGAAAGAACGGCCAACCTGTAACCCAGTGTTTCTCAAAGTGGGTGGTGCGCCCCCCAGGGGGGGCGCAGAGGCATGACAGGGGGGGCCTTCAGATTAAAACAATTTTTTTTTTATTTTTTATTATTATTATTACAGAAAATTATCACTAAAGTGCTATCTGTTGCAGCTGCACTGTTCTCCATGAAAATACCATATTTGGATAAGTTTGACCATTTCTCAAAATCTTAAAATCATTATTTAATAAAACACAGAAAAGGATCACCAAGTTACTCTCGATAAAAAAAAACTTTACAGACAACATTGAGACAAAGCTTCCTGACACATCTCCATCCAAACTCTTGGAAGAACTCATTGAAATCTCATCTGATACCACCTGGAGAGCTAGTTTCAGAGTGTGGTGCTGAGTACCAAGTATCTCATGATGCAGCAGTTAAGGTGTTGATACCATTCAGCACCACATATCTGTGTGAAGCTGGCTTTTCATCCATGACAGCTCTGAAAACAAAATATAGGGCCAAGTTGAGCCTTGAGGATGACATGCGTGTTGCCTTGTCAAAGACTGACAGCAATAAAGACTGTTTGCTTATTTCCTATGTTCGCTTTGTAAAGTCCCAGTCACTGAGTGAAGATCTGCTGTTTTGCAAATATGTCAAAAACAGAGCGACAGCTGATGAGCTCTTCAAAATTATTGACAGTTACCTGACAGAACATGGACTGAAATGGGAGAACTGTGTGGGCTTTTGCTCTGACGGTGCGCAGGCCATGGCAGGGAAAAGGAGGGGGCTACAGGCGCTCATCAAGGGGGTCTCGCCAAACGCGCAATGGACGCACTGTAAATTCACAGAGAGGCGCCAGCGTCAAGACAGCTTAGCCCTGAGCTGAATGAGGTTTTGACAGAAGTTATACACGTGGTAAATTTCATCAAAACCCGAGCCCTGAAAGCGCGCCTGTTCTCTGTGCTGTGTGAGGAGATGGGAGCTGACCATTCTGCAGTGCTGTTTCACAGCGAGGCAAGGTGGCTCTCGCGAGGGAAGGTGTTGTCAATTTGAAAGGTCACGATATTGGTGTTGTTTCAATAAATTTAAACATGGCCCATTTCATTACTATTTTGTTGGGGCGAGGGGGGGGGGCCCAAGATATTTTGGTCCGCCAAAGGGGGGCCTGACAGAAAAAGTTTGAGAAGCACTGCTGTAACCAATGGTTGAAGACTGTGGTTGTAGTGGACAGTTCCCAGCTATGAACTGTGCAACTGTGTGTCTGTCACAGGGTGTTACTGGAAAAGAGTATGTGTGCACAGTAAATATTATTTGGATAAAATATCCCTTGGTATTGATAAAATAGGATATGGGGCAAAAATATAATGTATGTTTTTTATTTATTTATTCTATAGCAGTGGTAGTGATGCTCTTAACACATTTGGCGCCAGCCATTACCCTTATCCTTGTAGCTAACCCGCCAGGTTTCCATAGCCTACTTTCACTGTGCGTCACTATATTATAGCTATGGATACAATACTATGGTCATTTCACAGTCACTTTCTTCTGTCAAACATGCAAAAAAGAGATTATATTTTCATGTATACATTCACGCGTTATCCCGTGGTGAATATTGTATAGTTTAGGAGTGATCCGGGCTAATTCCTGAAAAGCTGAGTTATAGGGTGCTACGTAAATTCTGCTATAATCATTGGCGTTTCTTGCCTGGACACACAGTGTTTCCCCTACCATTGCCTTGGTGGAGCGGCCTGCCCCGCTAACGGTAACCACCACCCCCCCCTGAAAAAATTATAATACATTTTTTTTTAAAGGTGACATGCATTATAAATGTATTTTTTTCAGTGTCTAGCATTGTATTATAGTAATAGGAGTTAGTATCAATGTGTTTGTGTCTCTAAATACCATATTGGCGGATTGCCGTCATTCAGGTCATTCATTTCCTGGTCGAAAAAATCAGGTCATTCTGATTTGACTCGCATGGTGACGTCACGTGGCGAGGATGGAGCGTATAGTGATCCGATTGGCTCTGCGCACCAAACAGGGTTTGACAGAGAGCGAGCGAGAGAGAGAGAGGGAGAATCAGATAGACCCTCGCGACAGAGCACACATACACACACGCGTGTCGCGCTGTTGTCTCTCGGTCTGTCTCTCTCTCTCTCTCTCCATTCGGGAGCATACTAACGCCCCGTCTATAGCTGTAGCGCGCGGCACAGTGGAAGACTTCCTCAAACGGGAGAGGAGAGAGAGAAAGAGACAGCCAAATATGCACTCATTAGGGATGTTAGTGATGTTGTACTGACTGAATGTCATGTTAGTGTGGTCATGTCAGTGATGTCAGTTTTTATGAATGAACGTTGTATGGTCCGTTTTGTGTTTGTTTTATGTTAGGACTACGGGTGGAAATTAGCCCTGTGCTATTCCTGGCATATTACGTCCTTATCATGCTGTGATGTTATGCATACACATGTAAATGATGTTCATTAACTTGCATGTCCTTAATAAACAAATCTTAAATCTTAAATCTTAAGGGGACCTGCGTATCTCGCACGCAGCTGTGTTTACACAGTCTCTCTCTCTCTCTCTCTCTCTCTCTCTCTCTCTCTCTCTCTCTCTCTCTCTCTCTCTCTCTCTCTCTCTCTATCTCTCTCTATCTCTCTCTCTCTCTATCTCTCTCTCTCTCTCTCCTCTCTCTCTCTCTCTCTCTCTCTCTCTCTCTCTCTCTCTCTCTCTCTCTCTCTCTCTCTCTCTCTCTCTCTCTCTCTCTCTCTCTCTCTCTCTCTCTCTCTCTCTCTCTCTCTCTGTCTGCCACTCGCAGACTGTGTGGATGACTGTCACTGAAAGTGCTTATGGGCGGAGCCCAGACAATAACATGCTGAAATCTTGAGGCTGGAAAATTATGCTTTTGAGTACTCCATTAGAAATATAAAACAATGATTTAAAAAAAAATTAACCTTACAGATGTCTTCCATAGACTCACAGGAATTGTGTAAAGTTGCCCAAATAGTGCTAGGAATAGCAATGCAGGTCCCCTTTAACATTTTTTAAATTTTTTTTTATAAAATAATTTAAAAAAATAGTAACGTTGGCGAGCTAGCTAAATTATACATAAATGGGTTTTCATATAAATTAATCTTCACTAATACTTTAAAACGGTGGTGCGGCACAGTCTACGGAGACGCAGAAAAAAACTACCAAATCCATTCCGAGACAACTCCGAGACAATTCCGAGACTGACTAACGTCGCACGTAACAAGTCTCAGTCTCTCTCTCTCTCCTTCAAGTAGCGTTACACTATAAAAACGAACTGGATAGTTGATATAAGTTGATATATGAACTGGATAGCTCATATAAGCCATTCTCCCTTTCTGTGTGTGTGTGCGTGCCCGTCCCAACTCTGGTCTTTGGAAAGTTTGATAGTATTTACTGAGGATGGCCAGATAATGTTGATATTTAAACTTAAAAAATAATTATGCAGATAGAAGCTTCAGCAAGTACAAAATGCTTCTGACCGACAAAAGAATCCCTCACTGAGGAAAACACAAAGGCCTATCCATCATGTATCACAATGGTGATGTCAGCCAGAGATGGGGAGAACAAAGGACATCTCTTTGAAATAAATTACATTTTACAGTTTCTTGATTTCTTTTAAACAAATGATTATTTTGTATTATTTAACTATTTAATTATTATTTAGTTATTGCACTGCACTGGCAGTTGAACTGCATTGAACTGAACTTAAGTGAAAAAAATAAACCTCATAACCTAACTGGCACTGAACATTGAACTACACGGGCACTGTTTGCAGATGTACTGTTATTAAAGTTAGTTTTTTTTTTGGTTAAATCCAAAGGAAAAAATATTTAAATCAGAGAAATCCAAAAACGGGAAAATTTTAAACCGAGAAATCCAAAAACAGGAAAATGCATAACCCAAAACAGGAAAAGATAAAAAACGGATTTCATAGGGCCCTAGTTCTATATCATACTGGCTGCCGCTCAGCGTCATCTGCACTAACCTCACTTTGTGCACATGCACTGAATAAAAATCCACAATGTACCTTTACATACCAACATCCGTCTGGCCACACCCCTATCCGCTACCTTCATAAGCAGGTGTGTGGTCACATACTCGCCTCCTTCTTCACTTTCACCACAAGGAAGTGCCTGTTGTATACATCACTTGACGAGAAGAAAGTTGAGTTACGTGTTTACATTTTTTCTTGCTTTTTTCTTTCTCTCATAACTTTAAAAAGAAAAAAGCTAAGTCATAATGTTTACCTCGGAGGGTCGCGCTAGCAACGTTACCCTTCACCAGCGGTTCTCCATTTCCTCCTGTCGTGCGTCTTGGAGCGGGGTTGAGGCCACTTTCGTGGTCGGCAGCCGCGCCAGGTAGGCGTCCGATAGGTAGTTTGCCTCTCCAAGGAGCTGGTGCACCAGCGCCGTCTCCTGTGCGATGGCCTGGTTCCGGCTCTGGTTCCTTTGCCTCCGGAGAGTCATCCGCTGTTGGGCGGCCAGCTCCTCTGGTGGCGGAGGATTTGAGACGGAGGATTTGCGTCGGCTCGCTCCCGTCGGATGATGGTGGCTTGTAGACGCGAACGGCCTGGTTTTGGTGAGTTGCTGGAGCCGGATGAGGATTCGTCTGATTCTCCATGGCCAATGGAAACAGAGGACTACATGGTAGAAGTGGACGGGTTCTTGTTTGACGCCCCGGTGGAGACATGTCCGCCGCCCGTCCAGGTAACACTGGAGGGGGGTGATAGGTCTCCTTGGGGTTCCTCGTACGCGGATGTTGGGTTAGAACCTCCGACTCGGCGGCGGGATGCCCTGCTATCAGCCACATCAGAATGTGGCTCTGTAACCAGTAGTCTGCTGCATGTGAGGGACGTGAGCTCGGTGGGGGAAAGTATGCAGGGGGAACTGCGTGCTTTGTTCCCCCGAGCTCATGGCGGCGGCCACTGCCTGTTCCTGTTCCTGATGATCTCATAGGTCATCTATGGCAACACCGTCATGTGAGAGAGATGGGCGTTGTCTGTCCATTTTTCCCCTCGATGGAGGCCTACGTCCGTCAGGGACAGGTGGTCTCCCACATCATGGGCCTCACCCCCGCCTACGTGCGAGTCACGAGGGTGGTGGGTTTGGTAGACGGCATGAAGGAGGGGGTGCCTCGGCTTGATAGGCCGATGGAAGCTCTCCTTTGTCCTGAGGTGGTGTGGAAGCCGTTACGGAAGCCGGTTCCCCAAGGGAAATCGGCGAGGCGGTTGGCTTACTGGAGTGACCAGTCATTTATCTCCGCAACTCAATCTCTGGCTGTCACTTCTAACATCGCGCAGCTGGTGGTACGGAGCTGACCGATTTGCAACATGATCAGCTCGCCCAGTCGGCAGGAGCCATCCTGCATCTGATCCAGCCGCAGGCCATCGCCGCTGGGAAAGTACGCGCCCTGGCCACTCTAGTCCAGCGCCACCTTTGGCTGGAGCAGGCACGTGTGCCGGAAAGGAAGAGGACTCCACTTCTGACGGCACCCCTCTCCGATGCTGGACTTTTCGGGTCGGCACTGCAGTTGATGACCTCGACCTGCAGGGAGATGCAGGAGGAGCGTTCCATGCTCCAGCCTCATTTCCCCCCGCCCGATGTCGCCGGTGGAGTCAGACGGAAGGCTCGTCGTCGGGGTGCCACCGCCGTAGCTGCCGCTGCTACCACCGCCACTGCTGGACCTTCGGCAAAGAAGGCCAGGAGGAAAGAGGGCGCTTCCGCCACTGCAGCCGGCCCATCTACGCTCGGAGGTGACGGTAGGGATCGTCGTGACCAGCCTCCTATCCTTTACCGTCCCTCCGGGGCTCCCCGGGGTGGCAAGTCCCGAGCGGCTCGTGGCAGGCGTCGCTGAAAGATAACTTTTTTCCCTCTGTGGTCCCCCCCTGTTCCCTTCCCGGCCCAACATATGATTTTGTTAAAAAGAAATAAAAAGTCCCTCCTGGGAGGGACTGTATTTTTTGTTACAAACTGTGTGTTTATTCACTAACATATGATGGGGATACGATGTGTGAACCTTTCGCTAGTGTGGGTTTGATAGAAGGGCTAGACTTTAAGTCTTGTTGGTCGCTACATTTCATGTTAGAGCTTAAGCAAGGCCTGCAGCTTACACTCGGTTGAAAAAGGGTTTTTCTGCCTCGACCTGAAGGTTAGGTCTTCACATAAAGGTAGAGGTTAGTTGTGTGCTATGTTGCTTAAACAGTGATATTGAGCCGCAACACTGTTGTGTTGGTCTGCAGTAATGCTCGTGTGTGTAAAGGTACCGCGTTTCAGGCTGCTCTCTCTCTCTATCAGATTTTTTGTGTCTTGCAACATAAACACGGGTGTCGGGTTCACACATACATAACTTTGGCCTTGTTATAAACCCTGTTCACAGACTTGTCTGTGGCTAGCGCGTATTGAATTAGCTTTGTGCTGTTCATTAGCATACTGGCTACTTAAGGTATCATATGGCTATTTGTTGTTGTCGTATTCAAGGGTTGGGCTTGCGAGGGGGTACCGGATAAACCCCTCCTTCCCTCTTCTGATTGGTCGGGTTTTTTTTGGACTCTCTTCTCATTCGGTCCGGCCAAGCTGTTAGGCAGCTTGGCACGGGGGGGGGGGGGGGGTTTCCCTGACTCCACACCTATCACGGGCGGTTGAGTCATGGGTTTCCCCCCGTCATAGAAAACGTCACTAGGCACGTTTCTATTGGACAACGGCTTCCGTGAGTTTTTTCAGACCCATATGTAGGGTCTGTCATTGTCAAGTTGTCAGGGCAGAGCGTAGGAACTTACTGTTTTGCTATGCTCGATATACGTGTAACTTGAGTCTGTTGGTCACATGGCTCAATGTTACCGTGACTTTTCAATCTGTGGCTCACGTGGGAAGTCTCTCTGAGGATTCCCGTCTCCTCTCTGTGGTGAGGGTGGCGGGATGTAAGAATGTAAACAATTTTTTTTTTTTTTAAACTTTATTTTTTAGCGTTTATCGCTTTCCTGGTCAAGCATGACCGACAGTTGCAGGGTGAAACGGGAGAGAGAGCAGGGGAGACATTCGGCAAATGACGGCGAGTCCGGGAATCGAACTCGGAGTCAACCAGATCCGTGACGCAGCACGGAGTCCCGCGCGAGCGCGGTAACATGATGTGCTACTGGAGCACCCTGTAAAAAAAATTTACCCTCGGCCGCGTCACTTGGGGTTCATGTCAGTCGGTGTTTCTTTCTTTTTAATAAAAAGAGGGAAGAATATGAAGCACGACAACTCCTTGTCGTTCTCCCAGGCGACTTGAAGGACCAATGCCTGGTGTCTGGTTAGACTATCCATTGATGTGTTTGGGTCTCGGCGCGTACATAGTGCTGGCTCGGGGTGTTTCTGATAAGAATCACGCATGAGGCTGGTACGCCTTGGTTGCTCGTTATTAAAACAGCGTTTTTATAGGGCAACTGGGATGGAGGTTTTCTCTTCCGAGCGCCTGTTACTAGGTCTCGACGGATTCTCGTTCATATCTGGGGGATGTTAACGGAATACATCAAAACATAGGTAGAGGGGTCTCACGCCCTTGGGGTGGGCCACTGAGCGCGGTACGAATGGGACCGTCTGGGTGGCGCCCTCTTTTCATGTTTTAGATCGACACGCGTACCTACCCCCTCTCTTGGAGTGGGGATGTCGGCGTGGTTAGGGCACGGGACTGGTTCTGGTCACGCTGGTCCAGGTCAGTTAACCCGTTGTCCGCCGGGGACGCAGATCTGCTGTTCTGGTACCCTGAGGGACTTGGGCGTTATGGAGACCCTTTGTTGGGTACATGTTGTACCCTGCGCTATCATGAAGGGGCTGGTTCTCCATTCTTTTTGCTCCTCTCTCACGCATGGCGAAGAGGGGACTGTTGGGGTGGTCTTATGAACCTCCTCTGGTAGCCCTGTGTGCTTCCCGAGCCGCCGGGCCCAGTCCGAAGTTGTGTTTCGTCGACCCGTAGGCCTGGAATAACCCTTTTTTGAAAACTGAAACACTTGTACTGCGGTGTAGCCAGTGTATACCCGCAGGTGTGTTTTGGAGTTTTTTCTTGAGGGGTTGTAGGAACAACCACCGCATGTGGTACCAAGAGGGTGGTTGATTCCCTGGTGTGTTGGAGCAGAGTCAACTCCCGGGTTACCCGGTTGAGTGTGCCCCTGCACGTTCATGACGCCTACCAATCGTGTCAGCTTTCTCTGCCTCAACGCCTCTGAGTCGGGGTTTTTTGGTGGAGGCTTTGTCATGGTGCGCAACAATGCCAGCATACGCCCCTTCCGCCGGGGTGCTGTTTTCAGTTGACCCCTTTGGCGCCTGTCTCGTCTGCAGTGCTCCAGGCTCGGGTCAAACGCCTGCTGCTTGGTTTAAGGGATCGACCCCCTCTGGGGTCGTCTCCCTGGTGCGCTGCCTGCTTCCGCTGTAGTGTAGCCTTTTGAGTGCTTCAAGTTACGGCCATGCTGACTGCCTGAGTTTGCCAGGGTCAGTGTGCCAGGCGGCGTACTAGTGGGGGGAAGGGCCCGCTCTTGGAGGGGCCCTGTCCGAATACGCTGGCGATGTGGGGGGCGGTGTCACTAAGTGACCGCCTGGTGAGGTCTTGATGCTGTGGCGTCATTGACCTCTCCGGGCCCCCTTTTTCCGGGGGATCCAGTCCCTTCAGTGGGTCTGGGTCTTCCTTCGCGCTCCGCTGCTACGGCCTTGCCACAGGGTTGAGTTTGTTCTCAACCACGTGATTTTGGGGGCGGTAACAATGTTTGTTCCTTCCGTTCGTTCCCTGGTGGCATGCGGGTTGTCCGTGTGTGTAGTCGTGGGGTCAAGCCACGGTCTGCTCACCCTGTGCGTTGGGTTGCTCGAGTTTCTCTTTGCACGGTCGGATCCGTCTCCCTCCCGTCCTCCAATAGGGGGGGTATCCTCCATTAGGGAGGGTCGGGGGGCTCGGTCCTCTCCGGTCTGATGGTTGTGGGGGGCCTCAGCGGGGTACATTTGTCGAGCTTCAGGCTCCCGCTCAGCTCCTGTAGTGCAGATGACGCTGAGCGGCAGCCAGTATGATATAGAACGTAAGGTTATGAATATAACCAAGTTCTATGAATACTGGTGACGCTCAGCGTCGGGACGCCACTGCAGCCCTTGATCTCGCCTTGTGGTGAAAGATTGGGAAGGAGGCGAGTAGGTGACCACACACCTGCTTATGAAGGTAGCGGATAGGGGTGTGGCCAGGCGGATGTTGGTATGTAAAGGTACATTGTGGATTTTTATTCAGTGCATGTGCACAAAGTGAGGTTAGTGCAGATGACGCTGAGCGTCACCAGTATTCATAGAACTTGGTTATATTCATAACCTTACTTTAAGGTGAGTTAATAAATTAACTCTGAAAATCTGCTCCGCTCTGATAAACTGACTCTTTGGTCAGAGCGTCCAGTGTGCACTCTGAGCCCTCAGAATTTCCGAACAACTTGAGTGCGCTCGCTCTGACACTGGTTGTAAATAGTTATGAGTGTTGTATGTGCCTCCCTCAGTGTTTCCCATTAATTACCTAGACTGATACATTGCCAATAGGGATGTATCAGTAGTATTGGCAGTGGTAGTAGTTGTAATAGTAATCCAGTATATTTTAATATTTTCTAAAAAATAAACCAGTTCAACACAGGTAACCACTTTTGCTTCATTTCTTTGATGGCTCAAATGTATGCTCTCCAGTCGATTTTGTGTGTTGAGCACACAGTTCATCATAGATCTGGCCTCTTTATTTTGCAGATTGATGCATTTAACTTTAAAATGTAAAAAAAAAACTAGGGGCCAAGGTTCACCCACCATAGTCTGACAAAATCCTGTGGAAACATTGTCCCTGTATTGTAAATAGTTCATATGTGTGTTGTCACTACTGTATGTATAATTGTAAATAAATTAATGTATGTGTTGTAAATAAATATTGTTAATATTTATTTACCTAATTTATGTGCAATCGTTTAATTTCAGCTCAGTGTAGAGGAATGCACCGATACTAACAACCGCCTTACTGCACGCGTCTATGACGACACTGTTGACACCACGTATCCGTGACACGCTTGCGCCCCGCAACAACACTAGTAGTTTTGGGGGGCCTACCACCCCCCCTGAAAAAAATCCTAGGGGAAACACTAATGTATAGAATAGGTATTATGTTTCATCATGAATGCATGAAAGGGGGGGGGGGGGGGGGTCGTTTTTTGGTGCTTTGATAGCCAGTAACGGCATTCGTTTTTAACACCACACACGCTCATCAGCTGGATCGATATGAAAACATTGTAGGATCAAGGTGAAATTGATGTTGTATAGTCCTTACCTTTGATCGGGCTTATTCCAAAAAGAATATTCCAATTGTCTGATCACGATTTCCAGTATTGATGTCCATCTGGTCCCGTACATAATTTGGCACAACTTATGGATCGAGTGTGCTAGATATGGCTGTGGCGGTATGACATTTTCTCACCGCGGTTGTGTGTGTGGCTAATCACCGCGGCATGTGGTGGTACCGCACTTCTAAAAATTTTTTTTTTAAAGATTAATTTTTTTTTTTATTATTATACTTTTTTTTTTATACCTGTATATATTTTTTGATTATTAAGACATGCAAGTTTACCCGCGATCGTGATTAGAAAAAAATTCTAAGGTCGTACAGTAGGAGTCCCGAAACTATTTTAAACATGTTTGATAATCTATCCATTTGTCCCTCAACGTTCTGAAATGTGATAAAAGTAGTAGGGTGTTGCCTGCTCCTTTAACACTTTGAGTGCCACGCCCGAGAATATTCGGGTTTACGACCCGACCGTTGAATGCCACGTCACGGCTATTCTCTGTTTTTATTTATTTTTTATTATTAGCGATCTGAAATCATATTGCATCACGCGAGCCTACCGTTGGAGATCCAGGGACCGCCAGCGATCAGATGTGAAAAAAGCGCCCCCTATCGTCTCCCAGATGGTAAATCACCCTTTTGGAATGGACTCAATGAAAGTGAATGGGAGAACGGATTTCTGACTCCACATTTTACTTCTCACAATAGGGGGCGACAGTGGCTCAGGAGGTAGAGCAGTCGTCTGGCAATCCGGAGGTAACCGGTTCGATTCCCGCTCCTCCTGGGCAGCGTGTCGATGTGTCCTTGAGCAAGACACTTAACCCCTAATTGCTCCCGATGAGCAGGTTGGCACCTTGCATGGTTGCCTCCGCCGTCGGTGTGTGAATGGGTAATATGTAAGTAACAAATTGTAAAGCGCTTTGGATAAAAGCGCTATATAAAAAAGCAGCCATTTACCATTTACCATGTGTTCTACTGTATACACGGTTGATCAATACATTTATCGATTTTTTCGAATGGCGATCGGAAATTGGAATAAACCATTTGGATACCATCTGTCCTCAGGTAAGGAATCTATGTTATCAGTGTTAGGATAATCAGACTCGTTTTCACAGAGATATAAGCGTTTATGTGATATGTGATATGGCTGTTTTTACTGTAAAAGCCATGAGGAAATAAGAGCAGCGATTATCAGCGCACGGCACGAGCGTGCGCACACAAGTTCAAGTTCTTTAATAGTTGTCATACAGAAGTACAGAATACTTTCATACAAAATGCTTCTTACTGTTACGCTCCAGAGACTGTGCTAGACAAGATAGTATCAAATAACATAATAACATAATATAGCATGAATTTAGAAGAAGAATGAGGTCACAGTTATAGACATATGTACAGACATATGTACAGTGTTCTGAGTTACCATATAATATACAATACACAATACTATGCAGTGTACTAATGTACAGTACTATCTAGTGCAAAGCAGAAATGGGATGAGGTACAATTTTAGGTACAATTTACAGTAAGGTGTACGAGTTGTAGTGCAATCCTTCATCCATAAATATAAAGTGTGGGGAGTGGGTGCTACAGTGTGTTTGTTTAAAGTGGGTGTGTGCTATAAAGTGTGTGTAGTGGGTGCTACAGTGTGTTTGTTTAAAGTGAGTGTGTGCGTGTGGATGTGTGTGCTATGTGTGTTTGGTGGTTGTTGTTGTGTAGTGTTCATTCATTGTTCGTTTAGCAGCCTGATGGCCTGGGGATAGAAGCTACTTCTGAGTCTTTCTGTGCTCGCCTTGAGACTCCTGTGTCGCTTGCCTGACGGCAGCAGTTCAAAGAGGCAGTTGTTCGGGTGGCTCGAGTCCTTAATAATTCTCTTAGCCTTCCCCTTGCAACGCTTGTTGTAAATGTTCTGGAGGGTGGGGAGCCCCCCTCCAATTGTGCGTTCGGCTGAACGTGTCACTCTTTGTAGTCTGCTTTGGTCTTTTGCAGTGCTATTCCCAAACCAGGAGGTGATGTTGCCGGTCAAGATGCTCTCTATTGTACATGAGTAGAAGTTCTTAAGGATCTTCTGGCTGACTTGGAACTTCCTTAGGCGCCTGAGGAAGTAGAGGCGTTGTCGTGCCTTCTTCACCACACTGTTAATGTGTATGGTCCATTTCAAGTCCTCGGATATGTGGGCTCCGAGGTACTTGAAGCTGTTGACTCTCTCAACCGGTACCCCGTCGACACATATACTATCGATCATCTAGCGTTTATTTGAAAACTATTCATAAATAGTCCGACAAATGACAACGTTCTGGAATATTCCAGTAAAAGGCGATTATCATAGGCATGGGTTGTTTTTCCCCGGAAAACGGGTGATTTTCAAAATGCTATCAAACGGAAATGAAGCGATAAAAATACAATCTGCCTTGCCAATGTTGACTGGAAAAATGAGTCTTTGATAAGCGACGGGCAGATTAGACACATAGCCATAATTTAAAACATAGATTAGGCGATATTAACGTTAACATTGGCCGTGGACCGTGGCATTCTAGGGAGTAAAAAGGAAAACACGGCCGGCGCTCAAAGTGTTAAGAGCAATGCGTTGTGGGATATATGCCCTTCTCCTTACTTAAAACGAACTTTATTTGAGCGAACATTTAACGTTAATATAACACTATTTTAACGTTAGTGAATGTGAATGCACATACATAACTAGTTAAATATCACAACTTGTGTCATCATTGTTCATCATTGGGGGAAACTAAGTGCCGTCCCCGCTACACTAGGGACTACACTAACGTTAGCCTATAGCTAGCCTATAGCTAACGTTAGATAGCGAACGTTAACTTACGTTTGCAAACAAAGCTAACGTTATCCAGTTGACATTACAGATCATAATAGCTATAATAACGTTAACGAAGTGAGCGTAGGGGTTAGTCAGAGTGTAGCGGGGTCGGTAGAGAGAGGCAGCACTTAATTTGCGTGTAACGTTAGTCAAAAAACATTGAGCAAGTTACATGACCGGCACTTCGGCCCGGGAGTGTTAGAACGCTCCCCTTGTACTCTATTATGGTTCAGATTAATACAGGAAAAGGTATACATTGGGGGCTCGAGTCCGGGAAATGAAAATAAATCCTGATTTCATCTGTGAGTTGTAAACTGTATGGAAACGTGAAGTTAGCTCATGCTACTGGAAAACGCACGCCTGAACCGAGTTAAAAATGATGACGCGGTTGTCTGTTCTGCATCCACGGGTGACTTGACACACCACGGGATTGCGGTGATGCGGTTACCGCGACAGCCCTAGTGCTAGATGCGTTTCGAAGTGGTCGGATGAATCGATTTACTTGGCTCTGTCTAAATTCTGCGCCCGGAGGGGTTTAAATGTAACACAAGGTGAGAAATAAGGTTTCAAAGGGTGGGCGATACTGCCACCTAGCAGGATGCGGCCGGTATTGCACTTTAGCGATCTCAGAATGATTTCCAATGGGAACACCGAGGTCCGTGAATGAATAATGAATAAAACTAACTAAAAACTAACAAAACCAGAGAAATCTCGGGTCTGGCGCCCAACCGCTGGCGAGTTAACACCACTGCTGAGGGAATAGAGAAAATACTGAACTCTCTTATGTCCTTCCTTCCTTCCTTCCTTCCTTCCTTAGAATTGAGATATGTAGTCTATATTAAATAGATAAATACAGCATTTAGGCTCAATGTTTGCGCTTGCTTATGTACCTACCTATACGTGTACATGTGTGTGTGTGTGCGTGTGTGTGTGTGTGTGTGTATGTACACGTGTGCGTGTGTGTGTGTGTGTGTGTGTGTGTGTGAGAGAGAGAGAGAGAGTTTCCGATGGCAGTGCTCTGGCCAAGGGCTATGACTTCTCTCCTCCAGCCCCTTGTTTGGCGAATTCCTCGGGCAGAGAGAGAGAGAGAGAGAGAGAGAGAGAGAGAGAGAGAGAGAGAGAGAGAGAGAGAGAGAGAGAGAGAGAGAGAGAGAGAGAGAGAGAGAGAGAGAGAGAGAGAGATGTGATTTACTGGGCTACTCAGGTGCAGAACGATTGCAGCATCAGCTATAAATTACCTTACTGGGAGAAACATTTTGGAAAATGAATTGTTTTTGAATTCTTCAAAATCCACACGTTCCATTAAGTTGCTCAAAAGCATTCAATCATATTTTATTAATTTGTTATATTTAACCATAATTTAACTAAGTAAACCTTGTAGAAATCTTGTATAGCTGAGACCTGGCCAAGATGGCAACAGCTTACAGATAGACAACACCACTCAATGTAAAACATCCAAACATATTCACTGTAATTACAAGTTTATAAACAGGTAATAATGTAGCCACTCTGTCCTGATTTTCACATATTTCAAATTCATACACACCATATAAATCTACAACAAATCACTGAGTAACAACTTTATGCAAGCTCCTGGTAGGACTGGTATAAAATATACAAAGTCACCAAATTGCACATTATTGCACTTTTTCACTAAGCCATTGTGCCATGCAATTATGAAATAGAGATTTCAGTTGCAATTCAACTCACATGCAATAACAAGAGGCTTGCCAACCATGTAGACAACTCTCTCTTTTATTTACTGATTGCTAATCTTAGTGAAGATCTAGTATATTCATTCATTCAAACCTTTATTTATTCTCAAAAAGACAATTGAGGTCACCCTCATTGTCAATGTCGTCAAGACTTTACAGACATTTCAATGCATACATTTTTACAATATAATAATAATAAATATTAACCTCTTAAGCCCTAGACATATTTTCAGAAAATTCGCCTAAAAATACATACCTAAGTTAATGGATGATTTATTCACTTCTACAAGGCCCATTTGCATGTTCTTGGTATCTAGGGACATCTATGGACCTCAGCGAATGTATTCCCATTGTCAGAAATATTGTGTCCGTTACTCGGTTTGAGTAAATTCTAATGAGCCAAAGGAGAATATTATTTAATTTAATCTTTGACAGTGAATAACACCATGCTAACATTGACCAGACGTGGGGAAAAAAATTGCCACTGAGCTCATTCAGCACCTTCTTGAGATAAAGTGTACAAAGAATGTGATGAAATGGATATAGGGTAGATGATTTACAGGGGTTTTTGTTTTTGCCATCCGGACACATGCAATTTGAAATATGAATATAGAGCTCGGTGGTGTAGTTTTTTTTTAAATGTTCTAATATGCAAACTAGTATACTGTATGTATTGTATATAATACCTACTTAGCCTCTTGTAAATGCTTTGCAGAAATGTTCTGATAAAAACACACTTACCTCTGTCAACATTCATTCCTGCAATAAACCCCACAGTTTCATCATATACTGTAGGACTGATTGAAATTATAGTCTCATACTGTATAATGCGTCACCCCATCATAATATTATGTGAAAGTCACCTGGTGTAAGGTATATTAATAAAACGATTGTTCACATGAACTCAGGCAGTCCTTACAGTGTGAGTGATGATGTGTGATAGTGAGGACCTGTATACTTTGGAATGGCACGGCATACTGCAAAGCATGCTGGGAGCATTCCTCAGATGTACCTTCGTGTTGAACTAACACTCCCAGGAATAGCTTTTATTTTGAAGATGAGAAGAGGCAGGCGTGGTGGGGTGAAAGGAGGAGGGAGGGGGAATTGATAGATTGTGTGAAAGAGATTATGACTTTGGGTTAGGACGACTGCAATCTAAACACGCACGAACAATCAGACAGACCCACACATATTCAGAAACCACTGACACCTACATCAACAAGCATTTTTTTGTGTCTTGTCTAGAAAGGAAATAGTGCCAATGCATTGCTGTGTAATGACTCTTAACTGCAGGTTAAAGATGGGCTACATCTCACCCAATTAGCCCCGTGTTTAGAACCGCACATACTTGGCTGAGGTGCCCTATTACGCTCTGTATACAATCGCGAGCCAGGCGTCCTGTAGCGATACATGATTCCAATTCCCTTGACATATGTATACATACGAGCAGGCACGTACGTCTGGCTACATTCAACTGCAAGACAGACA
>NC_140167.1:139941427-139949241 GCF_963971535.1 Notolepis coatsorum | reverse complement strand
GATTG
Source organism: Notolepis coatsorum (assembly GCF_963971535.1). Lineage (NCBI taxonomy): Eukaryota > Metazoa > Chordata > Actinopteri > Aulopiformes > Paralepididae > Notolepis > Notolepis coatsorum. Next base: position 139,949,236 of record NC_140167.1, on the reverse strand, counting down.
CAGCATCAGCTATAAATTACCTTACTGGGAGAAACATTTTGGAAAATGAATTGTTTTTGAATTCTTCAAAATCCACACGTTCCATTAAGTTGCTCAAAAGCATTCAATCATATTTTATTAATTTGTTATATTTAACCAAGTAAACCTTGTAGAAATCTTGTATAGCTGAGACCTGGCCAAGATGGCAACAGCTTACAGACAGACAACACCACTCAATGTAAAACATACAAACATATTCACTGTAATTACAAGTTTATAAACAGGTAATAATGTAGCCACTCTGTCCTGATTTTCACATATTTCAAATTCATACACACCATATAAATCTACAACAAATCACTGATTAACAACTGTATGCAAGCTCCTGGTAGGACTGGTATACAATATACAAAGTCACCAAATTGCACATTGCATTGTTATTGCACTTTTTCACTAAGCCATTGTGCCATGCAATTATGAAATAGAGATTTCAGTTGCAATTCAACTCACATGCAATAACAAGAGGCTTGCCAACCATGTAACAGTAAGAAGCATTTTGTATAAAAGTATTCTGTACTTCTGTATGACAACTATTAAAGAAACTTGAAACTTGACACAGGCTCCGATCGCGGGGAAAGAATTATCGGATCAATGCAAGATTGATAACATATAGCCCTTACCTTTTCTATGATGTACTGCAAAAAGAATAATCCAATTATCTGATTGCAATTCCAAGTACTGATTGCGAGCATGTTTCCAACGTAATCCAGCATTGAACATGAACGGGGGGGGTTGATGCATCCGTTATAACCGCTTGTCCTTCCCGAGTATTTAGACCCCCGCCCGCATGCCCAGACACAAAGCCACATTGTTTCAAATGGAGTGCAATAGCGGCCACAAGGCGTTAGGCGGCGGTATTGGACTTTTGCGATCTCAGACCCATCCCCAGTGATAACACACAGCTGCCTGCATGTTTATGAATGGAAATAGTGAATGAAAGAAGAAAGAAATAACGATCCAATAACGAGTATACAGTATTCGATTGGCGGGCTATAATGAGTCAACTCGTCTTTGGCGGGGAATGAGTTAAACAAGTCAAGAAGAAACATCACAATAAATCAAGAACAAAAACACCATGAAATCTAAAATAAATGTAAAATAAATAAATGCAACACTCCCAGACATACCCCTGTGAAGGTAAGGAAAAACTCACTATAAACCTAGCAATAGGAAAAAAGCACCACAGGCAATGTGGAGGAGAGAAATCTTAGAAGGGCCGTTCAAGGGGGGATCTCCCTTCTTAGATATTGGTGATAGTAGTGTTGCTATGGATGATCAATGGGTGGAGAGTAATAGTTGGTATGTATGTACATATATGTCAACATGCAGGCTGGACTGGACTACAAATTGGTGTAATAGGACACTGGGGGAGTGAGGATATATTAACAGTGTGTGTGTGTGTGTGTGTGTGTGTGTGTGTGTGTGTGTGTGGTGTGTGTGTGTGTGTGTGTGTGTGTGTGTGTGTGTGTGTGTGTGTGTGTGTGTGTGTGTGTGTGTGTGTGTGTGTGTGTGTGTGTGTGTGTGTGTGTTGTGTTGTTTGTGTGTGTGTGTGTGTGTGTGTGTGTGTGTGTGTTTGCGTCCATGCAAAATAGTGTATGTACTGTATATGCATGCATGTCTGTATGAGAAACAAAGACGGAGAGAGCAATACGAGCATATTTGCGTGTGCATGTGTCTTTAGAAGGAGAGAGAGCATTCCTTGACTTACTGAAATAGATCAGACTAATATTGCAACTTGTCCCTATGGGCCGCCTCCCCTCCCTCCCACCCGCCCTCTTCCCTGCCCCCCCATCTATCACATGTCAGATTGGACCTTGGTTACATTACGCCATAACAGTTGAAGTAAAGCTCCATTTCGGCCGGCGTGGGGACGGCTGGAGTGAGTGAGACTGAGGCTGGGAAAAGTCAGAGGTGGTTTAGGGCCACTGGAAGGCTGGGGGGAAGGAGACTGTTGCCGTTTCTCACAGCGGCCCCCCGTTCCATTCTCCTCTCATTAGGCCCCTGAGGACCTCTGGCAATCTGTAACCCCCCCCTCTCCATTCTGCCACCCCAGGGGAGTGGAAGTATACTTACACACACACGCACAGTCTCTCTCTCTCTCAAACACACACACACATGCACGCATAGTCTCTCTCTCAAACATACACAGACCCACACGGTCATGTGCACAGCCACTCCTCTTGCAGCCAGGGGCGGACCTTCCTTTTTTTTTTTTATTCTTTTTTTTTTTCTGTGCAGTTTTGGCGCCCCCCTCTATATCTGCAACCATTATTTTTACATAAAAAAAATTCTAACATAAGGGAAAATGAGCCAAAAATCTAAAACGGTCGGTCGGTCTGAGCCTCAGCTTTAGGTGTTCACAGTCAGAACATGCTAGAGCGCTGTGCATTGATGGGTCAAGTGTTTATAGAATTGAGCGTTGTGGAAAGAAAGACTAACGTTAGAGAACTATGAAGAGGCAGAAGCCATAAAAAAAAGAATTACAAAAAAGTAACGAGTTCTGTGTGAGAGCCTGCAGACGAGGGCCGTGGAGCATGAGAGAAGAACAGCTGTGTGTGCAGCGCGTGTTTGTTTGTGTTAAGGTTTGTGCCTGCCGATAATGTGTGAGCGAGACTCTCATGAAGAGCATATGACTGGCTTCTGGAAGAAAACCTTGTCTGTGTTTCGGTGTGCGATAATCATGGCCACCTCGCTTGAAAGACAAATTCCGGAGAAACTGTTAACCAGTTCCCTTGGCAGTTTTCCCCCCCCAACCTCAGTCCAACTGTCCTTAGTTATGGAGCTGCCTGGACATTCACCAGCAGCTCTTAAATCAACCAGATATTGGCTGTGATGAATAGATTCAAGACCACTGAAACAGCATTGCCTTTTTAGGCAGCTAGCAAAGGGGAAAAGCATCAACAGTCTTGCCAAAACATCTGTCTTCCTTAGTTTTTAAAGCAAATAAACAGTTTGTATTTAGCCGGTATCTCAAACTGTCAAAGCTTAGGCGACACGATCAACATTTTCTTTCATTTCTTTTTTAAGAGCAATTCTACGGTACAAGGTGGTCTTGACTAATTTCATTGGCAGAAAGTCACAAATGTCTGATCATTTCAAGCCAGCTGCAGACAGGAAGAAACTGTTCTTGTGTCGGGAGGTTCTGGTCCTGATGGACCGCATGCTTTCACAGAGTTTGTGTCCAGGGTGGGAGGGGTCGACCTCCGGGCCCTGGAGGCGTACAGGTCCTGGAGAGATGGCAGATTTCTAGCCAATCACCTTCTCAGTGGAGCGTATGATACGCTGCAGTCTGCCCTTTTCCTTGGCAGTGGCCGCAGCGTACCAGATGGTGATAGAGGAGGTGATGGCGGTGCAAATTGCACCATCATTGTCTCTGGTAGTTTGAACTTCCTCAGCTGCCGCAGGAAGTGCATCCCGGAGTCTCTCAGGGTGATGGGGGAGAGTGGGGGCTGGTCATAAGACCAAGAGCTTCCAACTCCTCGTGCTATGAAAGTTGCAGTTCATTCTCTGGCCACTGGACGTCAGTATTGTACACGTAAGAAGCTGTCTTACAGTCTTGTGTCAGATATTTCAGTCTGTTCTGCTTCTGTCTAAACACACACAATAAGGATGATCTCAGAGGAGCCAAACAAAGCCTGTTTTTTCTAATCCTAAGACATTAATGTGTAGGAATATATATATAACCTGCGTGGTTGGCGAGGAATTTTCATTGGGGCATAAATCAGTCGCCAGCGGTGAGGCATGTGAGAACACTTTAAAAAAAAACATGTCCCCCCTCCCGTTTTTTTTTATGTGTTTCATACTCTGCAAATTAGGCCCTCAGAAATGATTTAGTGCTAGATGGTTTGTGACTGAACAGTTAGCTATGCTTTTCATCTCCTGCTTTTCATTCCCGTGGGGGGCGTGGCGTGAGATGCCAAGTCGTCTGGTAGTCGAGGCGAAGTGAAAGTTCAAGTGTAGTTTCAAGACTCAACAACTCGGTTGAAGACGTACAGCGAACACCTGGAGGAACGTCTCGAATGGCAAAGCGATCAGCGAGGTGGAACAGTGAGAGGATATTGTCCAAAGTGCAGTGAATACGGTACATGTGGTAAATACGGTACGTGTGGTAAATGTGGGGTTCTCTATGTGTGCATTCCATGGAACTTATGCTGGTGCAGATGTTTTGCTGGTCTCCAAAGAAAGCAAATGCATTGGCAATGCAAGGGGGGGTAGAGAGAGAGATAGAGAGATAGAGAGAGAGAGAGAGAGAGAGAGAGAGAGAGAGAGAGAGAGAGAGAGAGAGAGAGAGAGATAGAGAGAGAGAGAGAGAGAGAGAGAGAGAGAGAGAGAGAGAGAGAGAGAGAGAGAGAAAGAGAGAGATAGAAAGAGAGAGAGAGAGAGAGAGAGAGAGAGAGAGAGAGAGAGAGAGAGAGAGAGAGAGAGAGAGAGAGAGAGAGAGAGAGAGAGAGAGAGGGAGGAAAGGATGAGAGTGGCATTTGGAGTCAGTACACACCCTTGGTCTAACTCACCCCTTGGATGACACACACACACAGAGAGACACACACACAGCAGAGTTTCTCACAGAGTTTCTGTGAGGTTATTTGTGGTGGAGGTGGTAGGCTGGGTGGGTCACATACACATAGTCAGCTGCTGTTGTCCTGCTACTGGGTCAGTTTGTGGCGGGCTCTTCTGGTATTGTTGTGAAACACCACATAATACCACATATAACTATGTATGGGAACACTGGCTATGCATACATAGACACATACATACCCTCACAGACGCACATACACACAGGCACAGGCACACACACACACACACACACACACACACACACACGCACGCACGCACGCACGCACACACACAGACACACTAACACACACACACACACACACACACACACACACACACACACACACACACACACACACACACACACACACACACACACACACACACACACACACACACACACTCTGATATGGATCTGAAGTTCTTCAACGTTCATGTCTGAACGACTGACTGTGTTTAGGGCTGTGTCTTGCTGTAGCTGTAGAGAAGCGGTACTTAGCTTTATATTTAGCCCTGGGTCATTTCCCCACCAGGCTCTGTTTTGGCGAGGACCTCTGCCCGCCACACTACAGGAAACTCCCAGCGGCTACACTACCTCTCCCTCCTGTCATTTGGTGAATTGCTCAAAGGAGGCTCTGTGCTCATGTGAGGAGCAGCACGTGAGATGGAGGCCGAGGTAGATGTGAGATGGGGTGAGGAGGAGATAGAGAGGTAGAGGGAAAAAGAGAGAGAATGGTGTAGAGGGAGAGAGGGAGAGATAGAGGTGAGAGGGGGTGAGGAGGATAGAGAGAGGTAGAGGGAGAAAGAGAGAGAAGGGCGTAGAGGCCCTAGAGCAAGGGTGGGCAACCCGCGGCTCGCGAGCTCTTTGCCCGTCAATGTGCGTCTCTTCCACCAAAAAAAATAAATAATTTTAATATATATTTTTTTGTCACTCATTCCATAAGGACGTAGAATAAACATTTACAATATTTTTTTAAATGGTCCATTTGCATGTTCTTGGTATCTGAATCTAGGGACATATATGGATCAGTGTCAGAAATAGTGTGTCTGTTACTAGGCTTGAGTAAATTGTAATGAACCAAAGAAGAATATCAATTCTATTTAAAAAAAAAAAATTATCTTTGACTGTGAATAACACCATGCTAAAATTGACCAGACCTGAAAAATCTAAGCAAATGAATAAAGGGAAGATGATTAAACAGAAGGTTTTGTAGATCTTTTTTATAATGTAATTTTCTCCACCATTTTCATCGTATTGCAACACTGTTTTTTGCAAGACGTTCACAGAAAGGTAGAGAAACTAACTGCGTTCTGTTTTATGGCAATAACGTTCAGGTTCTTGGGAGATAATCCCCAAAAATAAGAGAAATAAAAAAGTAAATCCAGAAGTCAGATGATTGACAGGGGCTGGTGTTAGCTGGGTAGGGTAGTTTTTCGAAATTCGAAAGCCCTGAGTCTCTTCCTTCAAAAGACTACACTCACTTTTGGCTGTGCTACTTCCTCCTGTCAATATGCGCCGGTTTCTGACTCAATGCCCTGAGATTTCTATAATCTTATATTTCACTAATAACAGTTAAAATAATTGGTAAACAAACGTAATGCTGAAAATATACACTTTTACTGTATATCTCGGGCTTAAGAGGTTAACCATGTGTGGCCCAAATTAAAAAGACATTAGCAATTTCAGAGGCCAGAGGGTGGGACATATAAACACATTTACTATCAAATAGCATTGTGAGGCTGAACAACAGGACCAACATTTTTTAAATAAACATAATTTATTTAAATGGCTAAAAGTGATTTTGTAATTTTGCAACCGTGGGTCTCACAGGGTACTTTTAACCCTGTGAGGCCCAAATAAAAAAGACATTAGCAACTTCAGAGGCCAGAGGGTGAGACCTATAAACACATGAAGGGTGCCGTGAGTGAAAAAAAAGGTTGAGAAACGCTGGTATATGGTGTGGCTCTTTGTGGTACCACAGTAATTTTTGTGGCTCTTAGTCTCTGACTGGTTGGCCACCCCTGCCCTAGAGGGAGAGGGGGAGAGAGAGAGTCAAGTCAAGAGTTTTATTTGTCACAGCATACAAGCATACAGTGAAATGCGGGGGGTCTTGCCCGCAACGATTGTGCAATAATACAATAATAATAATAGGATGAGAATAAGACATTTGTGCAATAATACAAGTAATAAGAATAAGACATAACAGGTATATGTACATAAAGTTTACAAAAAGCATGGTAAGACATGCTAAGGTCCTGCGATAGTGCAATACACTGCACTACGGTTGAGGCACTGGGTCTTATGTACACTACTATACAATGCTATACTATACAATCTACAGTTTTTTTTTTGATCCACTTTTTCTCCCATTTTCTATATTTTTCTCCCATCCCAATTTCGTATCATCCAATTCAACCCTCCCCTGTCACGAACGCTGTTTCTTGCCTCCCACAAGCCGGCTGCAATGTGGACTAAGTCATACATAGCACAAGTCCCCTCCGGTACTTGAGGTAACAGCAGTCGCATCTTTTCACCTGCGCAGCTCGACCTCTCAGTGTCGAGGAGTAACGCGTGGGAGGCTCACGCTGCCCCCGACACTTCCTGATTCTACTGCGCAGGCGCACCAACCGACTTGTAGGAGTCGCTTGTTCACAACGTTCGATCCCCACCCTTCAGTTTTCCCTCCCCGTAATACGGCCAATGTGTATTACTGCGGACGACCAGCCAAACTGAAAAACAATGTGGAGAGCTGGATTCGAACACGCGAATCCTAGCGTCTCCACACTGGTGGCGAGTGACTTGTCCACTACACCACCTAGCCGCCCTTACTATACAATCTACAGTTATACTATGTGTCCTTATGCTAGCTTGCTATATCCATCTGTTTACTATACAAGAACCACTCCCGTTCTTGTTTTTAAAGTGACCTTTCATTGTGTAAAGTGACCGTTGAGTGTGAGCGTGTGCAGCATGTGTGTGTGTGTGTTCATGCTAAAGTGACTGCTAGTGTGTGAGCGTATACAGTGTGTGTGTTGTGTGTGTGCTCATGTGTGCTTGTGTGTGGAGAGTTCAGTGTTCAAGACTGATGGCCTGGGGGAAGAAGCTGAGCCGAAGTCTCTCTGTCCTAGTTGCTGGTGTTCGCAGGCGTTTGCCTGACCGTAGCAGCTTGAACAGGCTGTTGTTGGGGTGGTGAGGGTCTTTCATTATTCTGCAGG
>NC_140167.1:139931427-139936427 GCF_963971535.1 Notolepis coatsorum | reverse complement strand
GGTGCAGGAGGAGAGGAGAGGCCTGGTGGAGAAGACAGGACAAGGTGAGAAGGTGCAGGGGGAGGGGGGGGGGCCTGGTGGAGAAGACAGGACAAGGTGAGAAGGTGCAGGGGGAGGGGGGGGGCCTGGTGGAGAAGACAGGACAGGGTGAGCAGGTGCAGGAGAGGAGAGGCCTGGTGGAGAAGACAGGACAAGGTGAGAAGGTGCAGGGGGAGGGGGGGGGGCTGGTGGAGAAGACAGGACAGGGTGAGCAGGTGCAGGAGAGGAGAGGCCTGGTGGAGAAGACAGGACAAGGTGAGACGGTGCAGGGGGGGGTGGACCTGGTAGAGGAGGCAGAACAGGGTGAACAGGAGGAGGGGGTAGACCTGGTAGAGGGGGCAAAACAGGGTGAGCAGGTGCAGGAAGAAAGAGGTTTGGTAGCGGAGGCAGGATTAAATGTGAATTCTAATTGGAAAAAAGCAGGGAAAAGGGGAAGAGCGAAGGCTGTTGAGGAGATCACTGTGGTCGAGGAGGGTGAAGGAGTGGGAGGTCAGAAGACAGGGGTCGGAGGTGAAGAAAGAATCAGTTTGGGCAAATGCACTGGATCAGCTGCTGGAGAAGTAGAGTGTAGCATAAATGAGGAGGAAATGGAATTTGATGCTGATATTACCAAAATTTCCCAAAAAAGGAAAACTGAGGTCAGTCAATCTGACTCTAAAGCAAAAAAAGAGTGTCAACCTGAGCAGCAGGTAGACAGTGACAGTGGAGACTCTGACTTCAGTGATGAGGCGGAGTCTCTGCCTCCCACTCAGTCTCAGGCTGACAGGAGGGATGGGTATTCTTTAACTAGAATACAAAGTTTTCTACAGGATACTAAAGGCTCAAGGGCAGTTAAGGTGGAAAGTTTTTTTCCTGATGTAAAGCTGTTTGTTGAGTCCGCTAAGTGGCTAATGAAACGCAGTGACAGGAGTGACGAAGGTTTCTCTGATCAGGAGATTTATCGTTTAAGGAAACATGTGCAAAAGTCAAGATCAAAAATATCCAATGATGGTTAAGTTATCTGGTCTCATTTTATTATTTTATGTCCTGCAATTTGGATATTTTCTCATGGCAGAATTTAAAGTAGGTACCCTAAATTTAAATGGTGCAAGAGATGATGCAAAGAGGGCATCTCTTTATCAACTAATGGATTTAAAAAATATTGATGTGATGCTTGTCCAAGAGACACACAGTACTGAGGATAATACAGTGGCTTGGAAAAGGGAATGGAATGGGGAAATAGTTTTAAGCCATAACACCAGTACTAGTCGTGGAGTGGGGATTTTATTTTCCAGACAATTTTTGCCGCAGTCATGTGAGATTGAGGAGGTTGTAAAGGGACGTCTTTTAAAAGTAAGAGTGTTATATGAGAAGGTGAAAATGGTATTTATTGTTGTTTATGCCCCAAATATTGGTTTGGAAAGAATGTGTTTTTTAGATTCTTTGGCTGATGTTATTAAGGGTTGTGATAATGAAGAGTTTTTATTTCTGGGAGGGGATTTTAACTGTACTGTTAACCCCGTTTTAGATAGGAACCATCAAGAGCCTCACTCTGCATCTCGTAGTCGTCTCTCTAGGGTGATTGAGACGTATGAGCTGAGTGATGTGTGGAGACGAATGCATCAAAAGCAGAGGCAATACACATGGGTTCACACTAGAGATAATTTATTATCTTTGGCCAGACTTGATCGGTTTTATTGTTTTAAACACCATTTTAGTGTTTTTAATAATTGTTATATAACCCCTGTTGGTTTTACTGACCATTCTCTTGTGTACTGTTCTGTTTTTATCAAGTGTGTAAAGCCACAAAGTGCTTACTGGCATTTTAATACGTCTCTTTTAACTGATAAAAATTTTGTGGACGCTTTTACCTTCTTATGGAAGGTTCATAAGCAGACAAAGGCCAGTTTCATCTCACTACAGCAGTGGTGGGATGTGGGGAAGTGTAAAATTAAGCAGTTCTGCCAACAGTACACTCTAAATGTTACTAGGGATATCGCCAGGTCTATGAAGGCTCTGGAGATTGATGTGGAGGAGCTTCAAGAGCTAGCAGAATCCACAGGAGATCGAGGCCATATTGGAGCTCTCAAAGTTAAAAAGTCTGCTCTGGCTGACCTGTTAGGTATTTCAGCACAGGGTGCTCTGGTGAGGTCACGTTTCAGAAACATCTCAGAGATGGATGCATCTTCCCGTTTTTTTTTCGGTCTGGAGCGCAAGAATGGGCAGAAGAGGCTCATCCACAGCATGCGCTCAGACACAGGTCAGATACTGTCTGAGTCCACTGACATCAGGAGGCATGCTGTGGGTTTTTATAGTAGCCTTTTCCAGTCTGAACTTGGAGAGGAGCAAGAGGAATCTCATGGTTTCTATGAAGGCCTACCAAAGGTAGAGAAAGAGTCCAGTGCAGAGTTGGAGGCGGATGTGTCTCTTGATGAGCTCCATACTGCCCTGCAGAGCATGGAAAATGGGAAAGCTCCGGGTATAGACGGATTACCTGTTGAGTTTTATAAAACCATGTGGGCAGTGTTGGGAGAAGATCTCCTGATGGTGCTCGGAGACAGTCTTATTGGAGGGCAGCTGCCGCTGAGCTGCAGGAGGGCAGTACTCACACTGTTGCCAAAGAAGGGAGACTTAATGGAGATCAGGAACTGGAGACCTGTCTCACTTTTGTGTACAGAATACAAGCTCCTCTCCAAGGTGCTAGCTACCAGGCTGAGGGAGGTAATGGGGCAGGTGATCCATCGTGACCAGACCTATTGTGTGCCTGACAGGTTGGTCAGTGACAATGTGTTTCTGATTCGGGATTTTTTGGACATCTCTAGTGCATTGGGTTTGGAAACTGGTCTTATTTCCATAGATCAGGAAAAGGCTTTTGACAGGGTTGAACACCAGTACTTGTGGAAAACTCTAGAGGCCTTTGGTTTCAGCCCAGGTCTCATAGCCAAGATCAAGGCCTTGTACAGTAACATTGAGAGTGTGCTTAAGATTAATGGTGGTTTGAGTGCTCCTTTTAAAATCCAGAGGGGTATTAGGCAGGGGTGTTCATTGTCGGGAATGCTGTATTCCCTGGCATTTGAACCCCTGCTACACAGGCTCAGGGCAGGCATCTCGGGGGTAAGTGTCCCTGGTTGTATTGCACCTTTTAAGCTTTCAGCATATGCAGATGACTTGGTTATTTTTATAAATAAACAAGAGGACATCAATGTGTTAGTTGAAAATGTGGGACGTTTTGCTTTGATTTCCTCGGCTAAGGTAAATTGGGGGAAGAGCGAAGCAATCATGGTGGGTACGTTGTGCAACAGACTCACTTTACCAGGGGGCCTGCATTGGAAAAAGGGAGGTTTCAAATATCTGGGAGTGTTTTTAGGGGATGAGACTTTTAAAAGGAAAAACTGGGAAAATGTACTGGAAATAGCTCAAGGTCGTTTAAAGAAATGGAAGTGGATTGTGCCAAACATGTCGTATAGGGGCCGTGTTCTGGTGATCAATAACCTAGTGTCTTCTAAATTGTGGCATCGTCTGATGTGTGTTGATCCCCCAATAGACCTTCTCCCTAAACTTCAAGCTTGTTTTTTAGATTTTTTCTGGGACAAGCTGCACTGGGTGCCCCAGAGTGTTTTGTACCTGCCCAAGGAGGAGGGTGGGCAGGGTCTTGTGCATCTGTGCAGTAGGGGTGCAACTTTTCGACTCCAGTTCATTCAGAGACTTTTTTATGGACCAAAAGACTTGGTGTGGAGGCCGGTGGCTTGTGCCATACTGCAACAGCTTGGATGGCTGGGACTGTCGAACTCTCTGTTTTTGATGGATTTTAGCGGTGCTCGTTTAAATGTTCTGCCTGTTTTTTATCGTGTACTTTTTAAAACATGGAGTTTGTTCGATAAAGGACCGCTGGATTACTCAAAATCACTGTTCTGGCTTTTGAAGGAGCCAGTTGTGCTGGGAGCACGTTTGGACGTAGCTGGTGGGCCAGGTCTGACATTTTCCGGGCAGCTCTGCAGGTCAAAGATCACCACACTGGGCCATGTTGTGGAATTGACAGGAGCGAACATGGACAATGCTGCTGCTCTTGCTTCACGCCTGGGAGTGAAATCCATCAGGACGGTCAGCATGATGCTGGGAAAATGGAAGCAGGGGCTCAGTGAGATAGAACGTTGCATGTTGACAGAGTTTAAAAACGGGTTTCTTCATCCTAGTGATGAGGATATGTTTCCTAGTTTTAAGCTGCAGCCTGATTTAAAAAATTGCACAGGGCCTCTTTTAGCAATGGGAGATGTTTCTGGTGTGTTTTTTGATGAGGGTGATGGAAAATGTTTGTACAGACTGTTAGTCAAGGTTCTCAACAAGGAGAAGCTCAACGGGAGAGGTGACACTCCCTGGAGAGCGCACCTTGGTCTCAGTGATGAGGTGAAACCAGAGTGGCGAGCACTGTACAAACCACCGTTATTCAAAATAATTGGCGATCTGCAGTGGAGGGTTTTACATGGTATAGTGGCTGTCAATTCTTTTATTTCCATATTGAACCCTAACGTCTCACATGACTGTCCTTTTTGTGCGCAAAGGGAAACAGTTTTCCACTGTTTTCTGGACTGTTCCAGGCTGCTGCCTCTGCTAGGGTTACTAGAGAGACTTTTCCAGTCCGGTGAAGAGGTGTTCTCGAAAGAGAGGTACATTTTAGGTTTTAAATACTGTAGAAGGGAAAGAAGCAAGTGTCATCTTTTTAATTTCATTTTAGGGAGAGCAAAGATGGCTGTGTATCTCAGTAGGAGGAATAAGATAGGACAGATCTTGGATCATGATGCTGTATGTCTGTTCAGAAAAATGATCAAAGCCAGACTGAGCATAGATTTTAATTATTATAGAGCATTGAACAACCTAGATCAGTTCACTGATATATGGGCACATAAAGGAGTGTTGTGCTCTGTAATGGAAGATGAGTTGGTGTTGGCAATTGAGCTGATTTGAGTTTTTTCTTTGTTGTGGTT
>NC_140167.1:139921427-139928927 GCF_963971535.1 Notolepis coatsorum | reverse complement strand
GCGCGGAGCGTCGGGGAACAATGAGCTGGATATAAAAACTGACACAAATGGACTGACGGGACCCTTTTGGGTTGCTCATATGTTGTTCTTGATGACATATTATGTGTTGAATGGAAGTATGGATACTTTTTTCGTTTGGGTGGAGCTTCAATGTTTTTTTGTTGTGTTGCAGACGGACAGGTGTATTTTAGCATTTTTTTTTATTGTGAGATCTCATGTGGTTTTAAGTGTGATGGGGACATATGTTGCCCGATATAATGTGTAGTTAGTTGTTTTAATTGTATTGACATACACATTGTACATTGTAATGAGAAATATGTAAATAAATGTTTTTCTAAAATCAAAAAAATCTCTCTCTCTCTCTCTCTCTCTCTCTCTCTCTCTCTCTCTCTCTCTCTCTCTCTCTCTCTCTCTCTCTCTCTCTCTCTCTCTCTCTCTCACACACAGGGGGGGGGGGGGGGGGGGGCGTAAGTGGTAGCCTGCCCTACAGTATGTTTAGCTGTCGCTTAAGACATCTCACTTTCTTTCTCTCTCTCTCTCTGGTTCATGATTTAGTCTAGTTGTTTTAGAGGTTGTAGTCTGGCGCCTTTCCAGACAGACTATAATTTCTCCACTGGACTGACTGTTTAGTTTCCAGTAGACTGTCTTTGCACCGCTGCAGTTTCCTGGGTGTCACAGACCAGACCAGCATGGTCCCACCCTCACCACTCTGCTGTCCACTAACAAGCACAGAGCTGATCTACTGACTATGTGTATCATTTTTATATTTCACTTTGTTGGCATGATTATCGGAAGACCCAAATGTTTTGGTGCATAACAGAACATTAATGGTTTACATATAAAATGTATTAGTTGACTAAGCTACTAAGTCTTATTAAGCTGTGGTGCATATTGCGTTTTTAATGTTGCAAAGTACATGCAGAGTCTAATGCAAGGATCCCATATCTATCTCCAACGGAAACAGGTCAGGAGAGGTTAGTCACCAAATGTTCTGTTATTATAGAATTTAGATTTGGGTTATTATCCCTGTGATGAAAACTCCACGTACTATAAACTACTACATTCGGTTCTGGTCGTAGAGAGTCCAGCTTAAAACGTTGCTGCTTGGTAGGACTTTGATTTTTAATGTCTCAATATATATTTTATTTGCAACTTTGATTCACTGATGATTTCATCATGACAACACAGCAGAAAGCTAGCAAATTTAGCTCATATTGGCCAAATGACCATATCATTCAGACATCATATCTACATATATTTTTTTTCAACTTTTGTCTCCTCCTTTTTTCTGTGATTTTTTTCTCCCCATCCCAATTGACCTCTTGTGCCAATTCTCCCTCCCCTGTCCTGATCGTTGCTCGCATATGCCCCCCACTGGCCGGTTGTAGGGAGGATAGAAGCCTTGCATTGCATGTCCCCTCCGATACATGGGGAGGCAGCCTGTCACATCTTTTCACCTGCCAGCGCGGACTCTCATTTGGCGAGGAGTAACGTGTAGGAGGCTCACACTGCCCCCGCCATTTTCCTGACTTTGCTGTGCAGGCGCCCCAACCGACCTGTAGGAGTCACTGTTCACAACGACCAGACTACCACCCTTTGACTTCCCACCCGCTAACTCTGCCAATTGAGTTAGTATGACGGCCGGCCCAAGCCAGAGGCAACGCCGACAGCCGGATTCAAAACCGGTGTCTCTTGCGTTGGTGACGGGTGCAATGTCCGCTGCGCCACCCTCATATCTACATATCTGTAACGTTTGGGTCTTTTACTCTCTCCTAGGAGTAAAAGCTCCTAGCGCCACCCAAACATTATGAGTACCTAGTCATGCCCTTTGGCTTAGCTAATGCTCCTGCAGTCTTTCAAGCGCTGGTCAACGACGTGCTGCGGGACCTAATAGGAGTGTCTGTCTTCGTTTATCTAGATGACATTCTTATTTTCTCTCGTGATATTTCGCAGCATCAACAGCACGTTCGACAGGTTCTCCAGCGTCTCCTCCAGCATCAGCTGTTTGTTAAGGCAGAGAAATGTGTGTTTCTGGGGTTTGTATTAACCCGGGGCGATCTGCGTATGGATCTGGCCAAGGTGAGTGCGGTCCTAGACTGGCCTCGTCCTTCTTCGCTTAAACAGTTGCAACGTTTTTTGGGGTTTGCTAATTTCTATAGCCGTTTATTCGTAACGTTAGTGCCTTGGCTGCTCCCTTAACACATCCTGCGCCAATCACGTTGTACGACGTGTTTCAAGTTCATGCTAATTCTGCCAGATCACGGCGTACAACGTTATTGTGATCATATTTCATATTTTCGCCATGGTATTCATATTTCCCTCACGGAGCCTTGTCTGATGCAGTGGGACTCGGCACAACTCTGCAACGCTTCAATACTGCCCCCTGGTGGATGATCAGCGAGTTGCCAAACCGGAAATGGCCGGTTGGATATCTGTGCGTCTCCTAAATCCGTCCGGCCACTCGCATATCGTTGCGGGACTCTAGCCACACACCGTGGATATGGATCGCTGCCATAACTCAATAATCGACATGATTTGGGCGTGTATTAGTATTATACAAACCGGAAATGGATCTACTCGATTCCCATCAAATAACTGGGATCTTTTTGCTCCAGTCTCATCGCCCAACGGTAAGAGGAGGCTGACGTCATTTGCAGCGTGAGTGTTTATTATTATCCATACAAACTGCTCTGATCTGTATATCACCCATACTCCATAAAGCATTTAACGACGATCACGGAATTATAAACGACCCCCCCCCCCGTTCACCTGTGCATGATCAGTCAGAACGTTTAGGACCATGTACAGTTGACATTTTTAATATAGCGTGGATCGGTATCAAACGGCATTTGATAATCTATAAATGCATTTATGCCTATATCTCACGTTCTAGGAATTACTGCAGAAAACGATAAAAACATATTTATATTCTAGACGGTATTTTCGTATGCATGTATGAATGAAAAAGTAAAACGTTCCTACATCCTGAACGATAGATAATCGATGTTGAATGGGCCATAGTAATGTCAATTTAGCAATACAATTTAAAAAGTTATAGCCCTGCAAAGAAGGTGAACATCTCCATAGACTTACAGTGCTGGCAGAGAATGGTATAAGATGATCAAACTCTGTGGCAGTTAATGTGTTCGGCTCTCACGAAAGCATCTCTCCCAGGCTTTGACTGGTCGCCTCGAGCCGAGACGGCTTTCTGTGACCTCAAACGTCGATTTACCTCCTCCCCTGTATTGATTCACCCCGACCCAGAGGTTCCGTTTCTGGTAGAACTGGATGCCTCCGACGTCGCGGTGGGGGGGGGTGCTTTTTTCCCGCATCGTCTGTCCTCGGCCGAACACAATTACGACGTGGGGAATCGGGAATTATTGGCCATTAAACTAGCATTAGAGCAGCGGTTCCCAAACTTTTTTGGCCGTGCACCCCCGTCACCTCCCGACCTAGCTGAGGCACCCCCCAATGCCCAACAGTAAACATTATCCTCGCCTTAGCGCACAACAATTAACCAGCTATCAATCAGCAGCAGTTATTAACTAACATGAAGGTAACACCAGTCTTTTTACTCAAATTGCAACAAATAAAATACTTCACCACACGAAAGAACAAAATGAGAATTACATGCATAGGCTCAGAAACAGATTGGCCAATACATCTTTAATTTTTTTTTAATTGTTATTAAAACGTACGTTTTTAAATGAAAAGTTTTGTGAATTTCATGATTTACACAGTGAAAATCCCCATTTGAAATAATGTATCTTAGTTATATTTATTAGTAAAATAACACCATAGCACCGCCATTAGCCTTTTCATATCACGCACCCCCAAGAGGGCTCTCGCACACCACAAGGGGTGCACGCACCATAGTTTGGGAACCGCTGCATTAGAGGAATGGAGACAGTGGTTGGAGGGGGCTGCACACCCATTTATTGTGTGAACCGATCACAAGAACCTGGCTTACATCGGGCGGCTAGGTGGCGCAGTGGGCAAGGCGCTCGCCACCAATGCAGGAGATGCTGGGTTCGAGCCCAGCTCTCTGCGTTGCTACCAGCTTGGCTGGTCGTTCATACTAATACAATTGGCAGTATTAGGGGGCGGGAAGCTGGTGGGTGGGGATCGGACGTTGTGGACAGTGACTCCTACAGGTCGGTTGGTGCGCCTGCGCAGTAGAATCAGGAAGTGACGAGGGCGGCGTGTCCCTCCCACGCAGACCCTTGCCGCTGAGAGATCGCGCTGTGCAGGTGAAAAGATGCGACGGCTGCCTCCTCGAGTACCGGAGGGGACACGTGATGCAAGGCTTCGTCCACATTGCAGCCGGCTTGTGGGAGGCATGGCCTAACAACGTTTGAGACAGGGGAGGGTAGAATTGGACAATACGAAATTGAGGACGGGAGAAAAATAGAAAAATGGGGAGAAAAAGTAGATAAAAAAAAAGAACCTGGCTTACCTCCAGGGGGCTAAACGCCTTAACGTTCGCCAAGCTAGGTGGGCGTTATTCTTCACACGCTTCCACTTCTCCATCCAATTTTGGCCCGGGTAAAAAAACGCACTCTCTCGCCAGTTCGATCCTACGGACAGAGAGGAGATACCCCATCCCATTATTGCCCAGGCTCTTATTCTTGCTCCTGTGTCATGGGGCATAGACAGGGTGGTAAGGTCGGCACTGGCACGGGAACCTGATCATGGGGGGGGGGGCCCCGGGGCAGATGTATGTGCCCAAGGCTGCGCACTCACGACTGTTGCAATGGGCGCATACCTCCTTCCTTACCGGTCACCCTGGGGCCGCCAGGACCCTGGATTTCATCCGCAGGAGGTTCTGGTGGCCCACAGCGGAGGGGGATACGCATTCCTTTGTGGCAGCCTGCCCGGTGTGTGCGCGCTGCAAGACTTCTCGGCGTTCCCCGGCGGGTCTCATCCGTCCTCTTCCCATTCCCAAATGTCCCTGGTCACACATATCCTTAGATTTGATTTCAGGGCTTCCCCCTTCTGATGGCCTTACGACTATTTTGGTGGTGGTGGACCGCTTCTCCAAAGCGGCTCAATTCATTCCTCTCCCCAAACTCCCCACGGCTCGGGAGACAGCTGACCTAGTGGTGCAGCATGTTTTTCGGGTTCACGGGCTTCCTTTAGATATAGCCTCTGACCGGGGTCCTCAGTTCGCCTCCAGGTTCTGGAAAGTGTTTGCTTCCAGTCTCGGCGCCTCCGTCTGCCTGTTATCTGGGTTTCATCCCCAGTCTAACGAGCAGACGGAGCACGTTAACCAGGATCTGAGGGTGTTCTGAGGGGTTACGTTTCCGGTAACCCAGCAACATGGAGTCGGAAGCTGGCGTGGGCAGAATATGCTCATAACACTCTTCTCTCTTCCTCTACGGGGTTGTTGCCTTTCCAATGCCAATATGGCTTTCAACCTCCCCTTTTTCCCGAGCAGGAGCAGGAGGCAGAGGTGCTCGCTGTTGCAGGACCTGGAGCAGCGCTGCGGAAAGCCTCTGCTCAGCATCAGGCCAACCGCAAGCGCCGTCCGGCCCCGGTTTTCCGTCCGGGACAGAGGGTTTGGCTTTCAACTCGAGATCTTCCCCTCCGGGTCGAGTCCAGGAAGCTGGCTCCACGCTTTGTGGGTCCCTTTAAAGTGGTTCGTCGGGTTAACCCAGTGGCCTACAGGTTGTTACTCCCAACTTCCATGCGGGTTCATCCGATGTTTCGCTTTTAAAACCCTTTCTCACTTCGCCCTTGTCCCCGCCGCTCCCTGCTGTTCCTCCGCCCCGCATCCTTGATGGACAGACAGTCTACACTGCGCGGAGGATCATGGGTTGCAGGCGGAGGGGTAGGGGTTTCAGTTTTTGGTGGATTGGGAGGGGTATGGGGTAGAAGATCGATCCTGGGTGCCTCAGAGGGATGTCTTAGACCACAGTCTTATTGATGACTTTCGTCGACTGCATCCCGAGACCCCTAGATGAACGTCAGGTGCCGTTCGTCGGGGGGGGGGGATACTGTAACGTGTGGGTCTTTTACTCTCTCCTAGGAGTAAAAGCTCCTAGCGCCACCCTGGAGTATTTCACCCTCTCTATTCTTCCAGGTTGTCCTGATTGCTGATTGACGCCTGCTGTGTGTTTGACTCTTTATAATGGCCTTGTGTTTATTCTCTCATTTGTCAGTTCTTCATCTAACGTTACCGTGAGTAGCTGTCTACGGAGAGTCCTGTCGCATCGCTCCAGGTCTGGAGGATGTGGCTGCCGTGTTTTTGATTATTGTTTAATTATTATTTAGTTTGTTTTCTTTTGTATAATACCAGTATCGCTCTTGATGTTTCAAAAATAAAAGGAAACACTGTTTTTGGTGAGAAGAGCAACTACCGTCTCTGCACCTTTCTTCTGTACTGCATTTGGGTTCAACACACCTACCTGAGCCGTAACACATATCCAACAAATGTGGTTGCAATAGCACAAAGCGTTCAGGAGACCGTTTTTGTACTATATGCCCAGCCCACAGCATTTGAGCAAATCTTGAGGGCCAGCTATAGTAAAACTGTATGGAATATCAAACATCCAGAAAAGTTTTCTTTTTTGGCACGGTCGACAGATGTTCTGTACTGGATTTGGTGATGATTGCTCAAAATGTGTAGGAGGAGTAATGGAAAAACACAATTAAAGATAGTAAAAAAAAAACAGAAACTCTAGACACAAATGAGTGTGGCTATAATGGACGGATTGAATTGGACCTACATAATCCAGGAAAGAATATATTTTCTGAGAGTTACAGTTCAAAGGTTATAGGCCAAAATGTTATGTATGTTGTTATAGCGCCACCATCTGGCCAAGTAGTGACAAATTCAACATTCTGCATTCCACGGGATCCTCAACAATAGACCCGCCGAGCGGAGGTTGATAGGATGAACAGTTCTTGACATATGCAGAAAGACGCACACAGACACTTTATAGTAACTTTATAGTTAGATGTACTGTCTCTGTGATAATGACATACATGTCAGTACCATGCATGTACCTACGATGCTCATGTCCTGGGCTGATCTATGAGTAAACAGTGTCTACCTGTTTATACATGCATATTTGTTTGCGTGTGTGTATGTGTGTGTGTAATGTACAGGGGCGGACCTAGCACATTTGGCGCCCTAGGCGAGATTTTTTTGTTCTTTTTTTTTTTTTGCTCTTCACAGTTTTGGCGCACCCCTCTATATCTGCAACCATTATTTTTACATAAAAAAAATTCTAACATAAGGGAAAATGAGCCAAAAATCTAAAACAGTCGGTCGGTCTGAGCCTCAGCTTTAGGTGTTCACAGTCAGAACATGCTAGAGCGCTGTGCATTGATGGGTATCGGTCAAGTGTTTATAGAATTGAGCGTTTTAATTTTGAATTTTTGAATTTTTTTGGTGCCCCCCTCTGGGTGGCGCTCTAGGTGACCGCCTATATCGCCTGTAGGAAGGTCCGCCCCTGGTAATGTATGCTGTTCCTCTCCAGTGGTCTGAGGCTAGCC
>NC_140167.1:139905436-139918727 GCF_963971535.1 Notolepis coatsorum | reverse complement strand
GTCGCGACCCAAAGGGTGGGCCGCGAGATGTTTTTTTTTTTTTTTTTTTTTTTTTTTTTTTGTCAGGCCACTGAACTTAGAAGCAGGCCAGGACAGTGTTTCTAGTTGTATTCTAAAATTCTATTCTATTGTATTCTAAAATGTGACTATATGGTTTTATATTAACTTAATAAATAAACAAAAACGAAAAATCTACTTATTTCAACGAACATTTCAAACTAAATAACAGATTATGCACATAAAACGCTGAAAACAACCGAAGCAACAATAGTATTTTAATGAGGCTATTATTATTATCATTATTATTTTGCAACAAGTTAGCCCTCTCATAAATAGCACATATAAATGAATAACTAACTTGAACTAACTTAATAGGATTGAAGTGATATTTGACTTAAAAAATCGGTCGCCTGGCAAAAAAAAAAAAAAAAAAAAAAACCTGACGATGTGCATTGGGCCGCGGCTCTCTGACACCTTATTTTCTGGGCCCTGGCCTGAAAAGTTTGGGAACCCCTGCAATAGAGCACCACACGTATCTCTGCTGATGACAGCTGTCTCCAAGATGTGTTCAGAAATATATACAGTATGGATGATGTACTGACTTACATTGTGTATAGTTGATAGAGGAATCATTTTGGTTTCACTTTGGGTCCATATACTGTACAATATGCTTTTCCTAAAAACTGTTTATACACAGTTTGAGTCAAATGTACTCAGTTTGAGTAAAATGTACTCCGTGAAATGTACTGTGTAGTCTTTATTCATAGAGAAAAAAGAGGGCAGTAAAAACTGTAGACGGGGGTCGGTAAGGTCCTTTATTTAAAAGCCCTCATTAGCACGCAATATGTCTGTTGTAAAACATGTCAACATGGCGACTAAGAGTACTTCCTCTCCAGCAGCACGTGTAATGTAGGCTATGAGATGCTGTCTAAGTGTGATATGAAAGATTGATATTAACAATGTATAAATGAAGATATATTCTGAGGTGTTTTTAACCTTTGGAGGGGGTTCTTCACAAAACCCATTGACGTACTGTATCGTGACCCCCCCACCCCCACCCCCAACCCATAAAAAGAACAAATGTATCCTAGTCACACCTTCCACTGGCTACTTCACTTTTCTATCAGACAGAGATTATTTTAGCACATGCAGGTCCCTCTTCCGTGCTCTCGGGTAGAAGAACTACGCTCCTCAGCATCGTCTCTGCTTATGCTGCCTCACCCGGGCCACACCTTCCACCAAGCCTCCTCGGGGCTCATTATTTCAGCATGGAGAATTCCAAAGGTGCACTTAACGCTTAATGCCATTTTGTTTTGGCCCTGTGAAGCTGCCAGGGGATGCTGTGGCCAAGATATCTTGCGAGAGGGGCTAATGGATTCTGCTCGATGCATCATCTGACAGAGTGTTTGCTTGCTGTTGGTTGTCATCAAATACTTTCGGTAAAGAGCACCGTGCACCTTGCGAGCCATGCCCCGAGAACAAGACCTGAGTCATGGTGGAGAGCGCTGGTACATTTAAAACAGACATGTTGCTGTGTGTGTTCCCACAGCGTTAAGCGCACGTGTACACGGAATGACCGCTAAACCAACAAAGACTGCATTGTTATACAAAAATAGATAATTGTGGAAAGTATTTCTTTGTAAACATGGTTCTAATTACTATAGACCCTTGTTTCTCATAGGCTACGCTCAGTCTGTTTGGTCAGCCCGAACTGTGTGCTGTCATTCTTCTGTTTATGATCTCAAACCTTGGCTCAACAGCATTGTTTTTCTCCAAGTAAAGACCCCTTGTGTGAGATGTACCGTATCCCGTAAAGCCACACTGAGCCACGGGACATATGACTTATCTCCCCCTCTCTACCCCTCAAGCCTCAAGCCTGTTTGTTTGGATCTGAGATCCTTAAATACTCTTAGGGACCCCTTTCGCCCGCAAGCGGTTTGTTACATTTGTGGACATCAGGTCAGCGGAGGTTACTAGAAATGTATAGATTTCGAGCTGAAGGTAAACGGTGTAACATGTCAGAAGTCCCTGTCGTTCAGGTAGGAGAGGTTTACTTGTTGACAGTTTAGCATATAGAGAGAACCTTTGCGAGCTCAAGTCAAATTATTTTTATAAATTTACAAATGTATAACAACCCATCATCTACACTCATTGCACACACATCCACATGCACACACTCACTTTTAAACAAACTCACCTTAACACTCACTTTAGACACTTTAACACTACATTATATTTATCTATTATTAAAGAGATTTGCACTACATTCATACCTTATTTGCACCTTACTATACCTTAAAGTACCTAATTTTCTGCATTGTACCTCACTGTTTACTCATTTTTACTCACCATACTTAGACCTAGGTTGTACTTGTATATTGTATTGTATATTCCTCTTTACTTACTTTTTGTACTTACTTTTTTTTACTGTATGAAGCACACTCTCAAGGGCTCATACAGAACAAAACACCGCAAAGTACCTGTATTTTATTGTGGCAATTAATAAACTAACTTGAACTTGAAACTTGAACCATAGGAGTCATCTGAGTAAGTTATCTGATGGGTTATGTTTTAGACTTAATAGACTTAAGGCTATATGTCTGAAAGTTGTATGCGTTCATAGTTAAAGATAGAAGAGGTCACGTGCCTTTAGATGATGCAGATGATCATTTGGATTGACTGTGCAACCGTACGAGTACTTCGGTTGCTCAGAACATTTCAAAACAGGCGTACAGTACATGTTTCTACCTCATTCCGGTTTGTGGGCAATGTTTTGTACGGGCTCAAGCTAAATATTCCGTGAGTATCTGTAAATGTGAGGTCCTTGTAAAAATATGTCCAGGTCAAGCATAGTCATCAAGGCACAGCAGGGGGAGAGTGAAGACTTTCCTGTGTGGGGATTTAGGGGGGCTTTATAGGGCGCTTGCGTGGATACCAATTGTCTGGATAATAATGCTTTTTGTGGGAAGAGACGGGCCATACATTTACGGGGCTATATATATAAAAAGTGCCTTAAATGCTTTCTCTAGCACAGAGCCAACGCACTGAAGCAGGATTGGGTTGTGAATCAAGGTGACGTGTTTTTGGCTAGCGTTTCACAGACATGGTGCACGTTGTGCTTTTGGCTATAGCGTTTCACAGAGATTGTGAACGTTGTGCTTTTGGCTAGCTTTTCACAGAGATGGTGCCCGTTGTGCTTTTGACTACCGTTTCACAGAAATGGTGCATGTTGCACTCGCTGGAGATTATGTGGATTATGTGAATAGAAGTGATAATTGAATTGAATTATGATGCATTTTTTTACATTGCATTTATTTTATTTTTTTACGATGGCACTGTTATTAAGAAGTCACATTCCAAAGATAAACTGTTATGGATTTTCTTGTGATGTTGTAGCTTGGGTACTTGATTCCAGTTTGAAATGATCTATACTACATATGAAGCTCACTAAAATCAAACCAATCTTTGCTTGTTTCCAGTATAATGTACAGTATGCTACGCTTTGCTTGCTTCATATCACACCCATGCGAATTAACATAGACTAAAACAAACATTATCTCCCAGGCAACGGTACGTTATGTAACTTTTATTTTACTTACTAAGAAGCATGTTATATTACCTATTATTACATGGCGTTTTCACATTCGCCGAAATGCTTGCTTGTGATTGGTCAATAGCCCCCCGACTGCGGTCATTATTTTTCAATAATGACCGCAGATTTTTCAATAATGACCGCAGAGCGCAGCTGTTCGCAATCAAGCCCACTGACACACACTGTTTCAGTGCAATTAGACACTGCTGGTGTTCTGATGCCGGCGATGACAGGGGGCGGAGCGACGAGCGGAGCCAGAACGCAGCCAGATTGAACCAGTGTTGCGAGTCGATGTAAAATTAATTAGGTATATTGTTAGTAAGTTAGCCATGTAATAAGCGGGATAATGTCCCACATCAGTGCAGCAAATCAGAGAACACCTGCCGCGGCTGCACTGACAGCGGAGCCAGCCCAGAACAGAGGCTGCCCGCGATAATAATAATCACTTTATTTGGGCTGAGAGAGCCACAGAACAACTGCGATTTGTCAAATGAATTAGGTATATTGTTAGTAAGTTAGCCATGTAATAAGCGGGATAATGTATAGCCTACTCGGTCATTGTCGCAAAATAATTGACCTTCACTACGTTTAAAACACCTCGGCGCGGCGCCTCGGTATTTTAAACTCCGTGTCGGTCAATTATTTTGTGACAATGACCTCGTAGCCATACATTATCCCTTACATATATTTGCTGGGAGCTGATGTCTAGATTAGAACGTAAAATGCATTGTTCATGGTATATCATGGCCATGTACCTCAATGTCAGTCAAATGTAACCCAGAAATAGGCGGCTGGGTGGCGCGGCGGACATTGCGCTCGTCACCAACGCAAGAGACACCGGGTTCAACTCCGGCTGTCGGCGTTGCCTCCGGCTTGGGCCAGCCGTCATACTAACTCAATTGGCAGAGTTAGCGGGTGGAAGTCGATGGGTGGTAATCTGGACGTTGTGGACAGCGACTCCTACAGGTCGGTTGGGGACGCCTGCACAGCAGAGACAGGAAATGGCGGGGGTAGTGTGAGCCTCCCACACGTTACACCTCGCCAATGAGAGTTCGCGCTGGCAGGTGAAAAGATGTGACAGGCTGCCTCCTCGTGTATCAGAAGGACACGTGATGCAAGGCTTCTATCCTCCCTAGAACTGGCCAGTGGGGGGCATATGCGAGCAACGTTCAAGACAGGGGAGGGGAGAATTGGCCCAGTGGAATTGGGATGGGAGAAAAATAGAGTAGATGCTGCTGCTGATGCTGCAACAATCAAAGCCTTCAGACAAAGAAAAGCATCCTGTTTGAAATATTTTTATAACCAGCCATTTTATAGTCAATCCAGATCATCTACACACCTGAAATTACACAGCATTTACTGTCTTTAACGACGCGTCTACTACATGCCGTAAACTATTTTAAGATGCGATCCTGGATGAATAGGCATTCAAATGAACTCCATCTATCCGGGCTGTTTATAATCTTGATTTACATCCTTTCCCCCATCCAGCTCAAGTGCTATCACAAGCGCCACCGCAGCCCCTCGCGGGACGTGATCTTCCGGGTGCAGTTCCACACATGTGCCGTGCACGATCTGGGAATCGTCTTCGGCAAAGATGAGCTCGACGAGACGTTCAAGGGTAAGGGCTTTGCACTGGGAATCCCAAGAACTCCCACGAACCCTGAGCATTTCAATAGTCAAGCATTGACCATATTCACACAGTGGCCATTTAGGCTCTTATGTCCTGCTCAGGGATTCCTTTGGTCTAATTTAATGTACATTTGAAGAGGTACCTCTTTTATTTTCCCACAAGCAGATGACAGATTTCCAGAGTACGGAAAAGTGGAGTTTGTCTTTTCCTTTGGACCAGAAAAAATACATGGTGAGCATCTTTATTTTCTAAACACGTTTATTTTCTAGCTGTATTGCTATTCTGCACCCGTGTTACAATAGTACAGATAACTGAGGGAAAATCCTCAATGCCAAATCTGGAATTGGAGAATGGCTCCGGCCTAAGAATGGCCCTGGCCGGTAGAGCCAACGTCAGTGGGCCTATGACCTTTGATTACGTTGATTTTTTTTTTTTTAATTACTCTCTCTCTCAAATGATTGACAGGGTTGCTAACATAATATACAGCGAAACATGTTTTGAATGTGGTGTTAATGTAGGTGTTGGTTAGTATAGTAGGCAAATGTTTCTAAACAGTAAATAAATTCTATAGTTGGATCTGAAAGGCCAAGTGATAGACGTGAGGAGTTTCCATATCAGGGTTTTAAGAACCATACAAAAATGAACTATGTATAGTATTCCTGTGTTTTTTTTATATTGCAGAAATGTGTATTGAATCACTAACGTATACTGTAGGTTGTGTGCAGATTACATCACGTCACTGCATTGCTGTGGCATGAACTGCAGATGGTGGGCAGGCAATGATCACAGCACTGCAAATACACACACACACACACACACACACACACACACACACACACACACACACACACACACACACACACACACACACACACAAACAAACACAAACACATACACACACAGGGCAAAACCATTATTTCATTGGCGGAGGTAATTAAATCATGACTGCTTTTTGACTTAACCCAAACATTATATTGTCATCATATAGGCGTGTAAACTATCCCCACTGATCTCTGAGAGAATAAAGTAGCAGCAGTGTTTCCTCTACATGTATTCAGCTGTGGTGGATCACCACAACATTACCACCACAGCTAGATAAAACAGGAAGGGAATTAACAAATAGTCTAGCTCAATTTCCTCAAAAAGCATTAAACAATCATATACCCAGTGCTTTTCATAGTCCTGTCAATGTAAAGCCGAGCCCGTTTACCATCAAGCCCCATGAATGAAATGCCAGTGTGTGATATGCTTAGCTAACGTTGACGTCGGGAGTGGTTAACCTAGTAACGCTGAGTAAACAACCATAACTTAATGTTGAGAGTGGTTAACCTAGTAACGCTGAGTAAACAACCATAACTTAATGTTGAGAGTGGTTAACCTAGTAACGCTGAGTAAACAACCATAACTTAATGTTGAGAGTGGTTAACCTAGTAACGCTGAGTAAACAACCATAACTTAATGTTGAGAGTGGTTAACCTAGTAACGTTAATTAAACAACCATAACTTAATGTTGAGAGTGGTTAACCTAGTAACGCTGAGTAAACAACCATAACTTAATGTTGAGAGTGGTTAACCTAGTAACGCTGAGTAAACAACCATAACTTAATGTTGAGAGTGGTTAACCTAGTAACGCTGAGTAAACAACCATAACTTAATGTTGAGAGTGGTTAACCTAGTAACGTTAATTAAACAACCATAACTTAATGTTGAGAGTGGTTAACCTAGTAACGCTGAGTAAACAACCATAACTTAATGTTGAGAGTGGTTAACCTAGTAGCATTAAGTAAACAACCATAACTTAATGCTATAGGTTCCTATAGCTAAACCTCCACTATGAAAGATTGGCACCTTGTGGCCATTAGAGGTAACTGCATCTTGAAAAAACATGACGAATAAGAGAAAATGGCAACAACAAATTATTCAAGCAAGGTAACTTTGGCCACTGGTTCACATGTGTGTCTTTCACATTTTCCATCCTTCTTTAGCTTTTGGGGGATTTTGCGGCACTGGCCATGTCTGACCAGGAGGACTCTGTGTTTCATGCATCGCTTTTGGGAGGGTTTTCCCCTGTTCAGACTAAGGCCGGGGACGCACAGGACACCTAATCACTGTGAAGTGTCCATTCTTGAGCGAGCAGGAGCCTGGCTTTACACACCAGAAGCCATTTATCTGCGTCGGTCAACAAGAGATTCTGCTCCTCTGTTCCAATCACATGTAGAGAGGTGCTCGCAGCTCGCGGAGAAGATAGACCAGACAGCAAAACTATCGCTGAAGACCGCGAGCCGACCGTGGAGCTACGTATGAACAGGTTACAGTTCATACGCGGCTGGTATGGACAGTCCAATTGGTTAACATGGGCGCCAAAAGATAACGGTTGCTCTTCCCGGGTGCTTCAGCATCCTGTGCGTCTCTGGTGTAACTTGGCCGAACTCTGTGATAAAGGTTCCTAGTGCAGGTTTAATTTCCATAAAGGGGTGTTCACTTCCGCTACTCTTTGTATTTCTGGTCAAGGTATGGATCACCTGGAGAATGGACCCACTGTGTTAGTAGACTACAATACCCAGGATCCCTTAATCCGCTGGGACTCCTACGAGAACTTCAACCAGCCTTGTGAAGACAACATGGAAGGTGTGTAACTCTACAGGATGACTTTTTATAAATGTTTCTTTTTTTACCTTTATTTACCCAGGGTAGGTTCGCTGAGCACGGATGCTCTTTTTCAGCTACACCCTGCTTCACATTCACACAGTTACATTCACACCTGGGAGCTGCCCAGTACAACCACAGTCTGACACTGTTGGCCACTAAGTGCACTTCAGCGGTTGGTGTTAAGGGTATGGGAGTGAGTTATTAATTCAGTTCCCCAGCCCAGATTTTTCCTGCTGGTCCGGGGGATCGAACCGGCGACCTTCGGGTCACAAACTTGCTTCTCTAACCTTTAGGCCACTGCTGCCCCCTGAGATCTGGGCCTGCATTTATCAAGCACTTTAAAGTACACTAGGAGTGCTGGTCTGAGACAAGATTGGCTCATAAGTCATTGTGATATATATATGGTATGGTCATGTGACCCGAGCAGTGATCCTATATCCGTACTCCTACTCGCCCACTAGAACTGTGATAAATATGGGCCCTGATATCAGTCTGTGTTTTCTTGTCGTTATTCAGTCCACTCCCCTTGTCTGAAGGCAGAGAGGGAGGCCAGTGTAGGGGAGACACAGGAGGAAGGCTTCTGGCCAGCAAGGATCTGTCCGGGTTTTAATAACCACAACACCATCTCTTAACTTTACCATGCTTTGATGTTCCGCTTTACTACGTGATATGACAGCACACATACAGTAGGAGGATGAATGTAAATACACACATGCACACACTCACACACACACACACACACACACACACACACATACGCACACGCACACGCACACGCACACACACACACACACACACACCAACACTACTCTAAGCTAAACACGCATACACACACAGCAGCACTATTCAATGCGAAACACACGCACACACACACGTACACACATCATGTAATCATGCAGTCCTCAGTAACAGGGATGTGCGTGACCCAGATGAGATTCAGTCAGGGCTTAGTAATGAGGGAGTTTAGCCCTTTCACTACCACACTACAGAACGTTAACCCTTTACTATCACACTACAGACAGTTGTAACCGTCTGTAGTGTGATAGTAAAGGGTTAACCTTCTGTAGTGTGGTAGTGAAAGGGTTAACCTGCTGTCGTGTGGCAGTGAAAGGGCTAACCTTCCGTATTGTCGCAGTGAAACGGTTAACCATTTGGTAGTGCGGCAGTGAAAGGGTTAGAGAGCTTGTTCACACCATCATCCCCCACAGGGTCAAACTCAGTTCATGCTGTTAAGTCGATGGCTTGTCAACTGTGGAACTTAAGGTGTTTCATTGAGAGTGACAATTTGATTCTGTGCAATTCCACAAAAAGGGAAATGGAGCTGAGGCTTGTGCAAAGTACATGGTATTGCGCCGACTCTTGGGGCTCTAGTTCTGTCAATCATTTGGCGATCTTGAAATGTATTGGACAGGGTTGTAGCCAATGAGTGTGGCTTTCCAATGATACCCCACCTGGAGATGTATGAATCAGGGATCTAGGTGAATAACTCACAAGCGAAAACAGGAAGAGAAAAACAGCCGAATGAATTGAAGTCTATGAGAAAACTGAGTTTTTCTTTTGTACACAGTTTACCATAATCACTCATTTCTGAATGGAGTTTTTTTTAAGCCATACCACTACCTGGACTACTAACTACTACAGAAAAACTTGAGTAACAAGTTTTTCTACAACTCAAGTTCAGACCTATGTTACTCTATTTCATTAGCACTAAAAATGATCTTTCTTTATTGTATCATAAACTTCAGAATGTTATCTTTCAAAAGAGACCAGGATTATGCATGTGCTATAAGTGTTAAGTATAGTATTTTGGTTTTCAAAAAAGGTATGCAGTCCTCAAAAACGAAAACAGAAATGGCCACTTTTCTGCCTGCATGTTAAGAGGTTAATATGTTTCTGTTAGTGGCTGAAATGGAGACTTTTGAGAAACGGTTGGTTTTTGAGTCATTCAAAACAACCTATCCATCATGAAAAGCAACGTCTAATTTTACAAACCGATCGTGACAAATCAGTTGTGATTGGAGGATTATGAGAAGAGGGCAGAGTTTGTTTATACAGTAGGTCAGTTCTCGTGTCTCCTTCAAGCTGCCTCAACATTTGCATCCTGGGGCTAGTCCTGTCCACACTCAGTAGGTTGGGACAGATTCAGAGATCCTACAGGGCGTCCTGGTGGCTTGGTGGGTTATAGTAGATTCAGTGATCCATGGTGGGTTGGGACAGATTCAGTGATCCTGACTTTGACTTGACTTTGTCACATCTCATTCCTACCATCTTTTCTGTCGCTCTCCATTGTCAATAAACAGTGACGCAGATATCAAATATCTTAAGCATATCCCACATTATTCTGTATTAGTATCCTATAGATGACATTAGTGATACATGCCGCACTGCTCACAGGGAGTGGGGAAGAGATCAGGAGAAGGACACATACCATTTGTTTTTGTTTCCCCCAGACCCTTCTTAGTCTGTGATACGAGAGGACAAAGACCTGCTTTCTTACTGCAGACGTCCTGGCACACCACTGGTTAGTTTGCCTATAGTATAGCCAGCCACACAGTGGGCCCTTTTCGGCACAGAACAGGCATTGGTCCTTTAATAACACAAGGGGGGAGGGGGGGCGCATCTGTTCAATTTCACAAATCCATTTTGTGGTGACCCAGTGGAACGCAGGGATACAGCGAACCAAGACGTGCGGTGTTACTCAGCTCTTAGGATTCCAAATCGGCGAGTACGAGACATTCCTGGTTCAGCCACAAGCTTGGACACAAGCATTCCTGGCGGGGGAACGCTGGTCACTATCTGACCACAGTGATACTTCCACCACCACCCAAAGAGGGAAGCAGCGCTGCGCCCTTAGTGATGGTGAGCCAGAGTGTTGTTGTTTTTGTTGTTGTTGTCCTGTTCCAAAACGGGACAGTCGGTCAGTGTCTACTACATTTCCACACTTGGCTCTTAAAGGGATAGTTCTGAGTTTTGGAACTCTCCAACGTTGCCATTTCCTACATACGATGATGTTGTCAATTGGTAGGATCCTTTCTCAGCACACGCACACACACACTAGCCGTAACAGCATGGATTGTGCTGAGAAAGGACTCTATCGATCAACAACATCGCTGGTAAGTAGGAAATAGGAATACATCTGTAGTATTATTTGATAAACCATAAATCCTAAATGTACTGGAAAATGTTCCTAATAGAAAAGGTTCTAAGTAAACATAAGGATTGGTCATAAAAGATGTCTTTCAGTCATGAACCACAGGGGGCCAGGCCCTGAGGCTACATTGCAATAAAATAGAACAGATGGTTGTCCCTAGTTTAAGGAACTTTGTAAATCTTTATACTTTTAGTCTTAAACAATAAGTGGTTAATAGGTTGGCAATCAAATATAGTTTAAACCTGATTTGACTAGAGTGACTTAGCTCATAGATTGTGTGTGTTTACAGAGACTTGGGCTCACAACAAGGTAGATTTACATACAACTGTTGGCAACAAGAAGACAATAGAGGGAGAGTCACATATCTGTGTTATCTGTTAAACTGGCCCTGTGAGCACGACATGTTGGAACAGCTGCAGAGGAGGGACTAGGATTCACTATTTCAGTAACTCAAGTACACTTTCAAATGTCTGTTTCTATACTTAAATTAGCTTACAATGAACTGAAAATATTCCTGTTATGTTGTGGTAATAATCCTGAATCTAATGATATGAAATATGCAATGTTTATGATTAAGAATCACAGAGTTTGAAATTAAGCCACTTCTGAACTACATTGGAAAATACTCAAAGTGCTGAATAATAACTGTATAAAATAGATATTGATTTAAGTTAAAAGAAAATGATTAGAAAACTATATAAGTGGAATTAATGATAAAAGACTGTGATTCTGGTCAAGTATAAAGCTGTTTTGAGTAAAAAATGGTATCTATGTGTTCATCTGGTTATCCCCGATTCAAAAATATACATCTTGAATTGTAAAACAAAACTATAAAGTAAATTTA
Source organism: Notolepis coatsorum (assembly GCF_963971535.1). Taxonomy (NCBI): domain Eukaryota; kingdom Metazoa; phylum Chordata; class Actinopteri; order Aulopiformes; family Paralepididae; genus Notolepis; species Notolepis coatsorum. Next base: position 139,906,858 of record NC_140167.1, on the reverse strand, counting down.
GACAGTAAAGCTATTATTTGATTGGAAACAAAGGAGAACAGCTATTGGGCTCCAAAGGACAGCCCTTAGTTCAAATTCAAACTTAGAGAGCCCGTGATTGGAGGAAAACATCTTCTTGACGTCACTCCTGTGACATCACGCAGACACTCCAGCCTCATTGATAAAAAGGGGGGTGCTGTGACTGAAGAAAACACACACACGAAAACGGAACGGACACAGGAACACCCCACCTTCACACAGAGGACGGTGCGAGCAGAGGAGAACACACAGAGAAGAAGCTTTTGGAACGAGAACAGAATCTTTGGTTGTCAGCAGAGAACAAAGACACTCAACAATTCGTTATTCTTTTTAAACTGCTTTCTTAGACTAATATTAAGGGCAAGCAGCATAGTGCTTTCGGTACCTTAATATTATAGCACATCTCAGTTGATTGAAACAGATCATTTTTGTATAACTTTGTGGATTTTAATAAACCACTACTTTTGAAATAACTACACTCCCTTCTTCATTCTCCTGCATAGCCGCCGTGAAGTAAGGCCAGTCTCCTGGTCTTTGAAAGTAGTACAAGGGAAGTAGGACGGGCAAATCACAACGCAGAGGGACTTAGCGGGTTCTGTATAACAGAACCATTCACCCTTGTAACTTCACATCCCTTTAAGAGCCCAGTGTGGAGATTTTGTAGACTAGACACTGACTGACTGTCTCGTTTCTTTGCCACATGTTAGGGTTTGTAACCGACCTCAAGCGCAACGGCACAGAGAGAGTTGTTTCAGAGTTAGCCAAAGCAAGGGCGTATTTATTTTCAGAGATACAAGATTGAATTAAGTTGAGCAACCGAATAAACGGGGAATCTGGCATGTGAAGATTGTTGCGGCTCTGCAGATTCTCCCAGTAGGTGGTGGTGAGGAATTAGCTTGTGACGTCTGAAGCCCGCTCTGCAGATCCTCCCAGCTTTCACTCCCGGTGGAAACGGAGAGAGAGAGAAATCTGAGTTAGCCCAGCGCACAACAGAAACAGAGAGGTGACTGATCCAATAAATATCCAAGTGACTTGATCTTCGGTGTACCACACCCAGTTAGCAGAGTCCAGAGAAAAAACAATACGGTAATCCAAAGTGTAAATCCAACACAAAAATAGGTGAGAACAGTATAAACAAAAACGGGATCTCTTCGGTGTTTCACAAACACACAAAAAACTAGTGATCCAAAAAGAACTGTTTCCAAAAACTCACCAGAGCGCAACGCGTAAAGCGGGCAGATAACGAGGCGCAGCTCCGAACGGGGAATCCAGGTTCTCCACAGGGATTCTCCACGAAAGTCCTGGAGAGCAAAAGACAGCAAACAGCGACGGGGAAGACAGGCAAATGCAGGAATATTCAGAACAATCCCACATCGATAGTAGGGGAATCAGAGTATATAAAGC
>NC_140167.1:139847936-139902936 GCF_963971535.1 Notolepis coatsorum | reverse complement strand
TGTCTGATTGCACTGATGCAGTGTGTGTCAGTGGGCTTGATTGCTCCAGCTACGAACAGTGGCCATTATTGCTCGGTTGCACTGATGCAGTGTGTGTCAGTGGGCTTGATTGCTCCAGCTGCGAACAGCGGTCATTATTGCTCGGTTGCCCCTGGCAGCGGTCCGTTATCGAGTAATAACGGACCGCTGCTGAGTGCTATTGACCAATCACAATCAAGCATTTCGGCGAATGTTAAAACGCCATGTAATAATAACTAATATTGCCTTGTTACTAGGCTGCTAACCTACTAGTCTGCAGTACATTATTCAGTCAACCTCGTTTGGGAAAGCTTGGGCAGAATATCCAATAATGTAAATGTCTTCGGGCGGCCGGGTAGCGCAGCGGACTAAGCGTCTGTCTACCACCACAGAGACAGTGGGATCGAATCCAGCTGTGGTGCTTCCGGGTTGACCGACCGGCCACACTAACACAATTGGCAGTGTTAGCGGGTGGGAAAACCCAGCGAGGGTGGGTCCTGGTTGTTGTAAACAGCGACTCCTACAGTTCGGTCGGGGCGCCTGCACAGCAAGGGAAGGATCTAGGAGAGGTAGTGTGACCTTCCACACGTTACACTCTCCCAGTGAGGGTCCGCGCTGCCAGGTGAAACTCTCCCAGTGAGGGTCCGCGCTGCCAGGTGAAAAGAAGCGGTGGGCTGGGTACACATGTGTCGGAGGAAGCATGTGATAGTCTCCGCCCTCCCGGACCGACGGTAGGGGGTAGAGTGTGCAACGACCAAGAAGGGGATTGGGAATTGGCATAACGACTAACATTGGGATGGGAGAAAATCTGAAAAAGATAATTTAAAAAATATACCGGTATATATTCTCCAATGGTATATAAGGCTTTAGAATCTCCCTTTAAGGTCACAACCTACACATGAAAAAGTGTGAACTTTGATGTCTACCATACGAATATAGAAAGAAGGACATTTATTTACTGGTGGCTGTTTACAGTGTGTGTGTGTGTGTGTGTGTGTGTGTGTGTGTGTGTGTGTGTGTGTGTGTGTGTGTGTGTGTGTGTGTGTGTGTGTGTGTGTGTGTGTGTGTGTGTGTGTGTGTGTGTGTGTGTGTGTGTGTGTGTGTGTGTGTGTGTGTGTGTGTGTGTGTGTGTGTGTGTGTGTGTGTGTGTGTGTGTGTGTGTGTGTGTGTGTGTGTGTGTGTGTGTGTGTGTGTGTGTGTGTGTGTGTGTGTGTGTGTGTGTGTGTGTGTGTGTGTGTGTGTGTGTGTGTGTGTGTGTGTGTGTGTGTGTGTGTGTGTGTGTGTGTGTGTGTGTGTGTGTGTGTGTGTGTGTGTGTGTGTGTGTGTGTGTGCGTGTGCGCGTAAGCTGTCTGGCCAGTGGTGCCAGTGTCCATGTTGCTTTGAGAAGTAGAGGCCGTGGTAAAGAGAGCCATTGACTTGTATGGGATTTCATATTGGCAACATGCTCATATTCATGCACGCCCATACACACGTGTTCTTACACAAAGATAAGCATTAGGGCTGCACGATTAATCGATTTTTAATCGAAATCGCGATTTGGAATGATCAAATTGCCAGGCCTGCAATTAAAAAAAAATTATTATTATTATTTATTTTTTACATTATTTTACCAGGAAGTCCCATTGAGATACAAGATCGGTTTGGGAGAGGGAGGTAAGGGGTTTTAGATTGTGTGTTGTGAAGTTTAGACTTCAGAGAGGGAGAGTAAAGTACAGAAAAAAAAGGTACCGTTGGGTACCGGTATCGATTCCCAGGTAAAAAGAAAAATTTTTAGGCTCGGTGTCCCGAAAAGACCCACCGCGTAGGCCAGATGCAAGCCGCATTTTACAATAAACCTCTGTGGGGCTGCTTATTTTTTTTTTTATTATAATCGCAGATTTTATCGCAATCGCAATATCTGTGAGAAAAATTGCAATTAGATTATTTCCCAAAATCGTGCAGCCCTAATAAGCATGACGTCTAGAATACACACACACACACACACACACACACACACACACACACACACACACACACACACACACACACACAGACACGCACGCACGCACGCACGCACGCACACACGCACACACACACACACACACACACACACACACACACACACACACACACACACACACACACACACACACACACACACACACACACACACACACACACACACACACACACTTCTTCAGCTACGTGAGTCACAGCACAGCTGATAAAATATCAAACACACACACAATTCAGTACAACAGGACAGCAGCCATTGTTGAGCCAAAGTCCATGACTTCATCAGACTACACAGCGAGACGGATACACACTGCATCTCAAATGAGCTCTTCTTGCGATTTGGACCGTGATTGTGGGCGCTGGCTCTTAGACTGGCATTTCCAAACAGCAACATTTTAGAGAAAGAGAGACTTGGAGAGAGAGAAAGAGAGAGAGAGAGAGAGTTTTGCAGTAATGGGAACAGAGAGCGAATGTATTTCCTTGAAACCATAGTGTTTGCATTTCCACTGTAATTAAGTGTGTGCTCCCCTTGACTCGTTAGTCAATGCTGAAAAGGCAATTAGCTCCTCCGCCCGAGTGGCCTTTTTGAGCGAGTGAGAAAACAAGAGAAGATTTATGTCCTCACAAGTGTTGTTGTCGGGTTGGGTTAGGAGTTTGGTTGAATCACAGTTGATTTCGTAAGAGAGGCGCTAGGCTACTCAAATCAAGTTTGTTGCTCTAACTTATTCAAGGTTGTTTTTCTTTTTTTATAAAGGTCTAAATTATAGGATGGATGCTCCCTGTTGATCAACACCAGAGCTATTGCCGTCTTTGCGGCTGTTGATTGACATTTGGTTTTGTGGCGATATACTCTGAGAAAACATTAACAGCTTTTGGAGGTTTATTGTTGTGCCTTCTACTTGACACCTAGTAAACTCATTGCATTGAGAGTGTATAAGATCTCTTATTTGAAACACTTTGAAAGCAAACTACCCAGGACATACCAGATGTCAGTTATAATGCATGTCACAATGTTGTTTGGAGTACCTTAACACATTGACGACCAGCGTCAAGCACCGATTTATAGGCCAGGGCCCTGTTTCTTGTACCTGGTTCAACTAAGTCGATCAAGATGTCATTATCCAGCTTCAGTTAACCCGATGTTTGAAGCCGGGATTTTCCTGTTCCTCGAAGGTGGATTCAGTCTCGTTAACTCAAGCCAGACTTGCGACCCAGGCTAAATGCGCGCGGCCGCTTCAGTTGAAAAGCCAGCACGTATCGATAGCAGAGAATCTGATTCTCTAGCGGCATTGATTGATTAATTGATTTAGAACTTTATTAACATATTGCAGTACGGCTCAATCGCCTCGCCGTGATTGATTACCTCAATCAATCAGATTATATTTCTTTAAACTTGCCTGCTGGATTGAATAATCAAATGAGATCTTGCTAGCGAAAATAATTAGTAAAACTGTCATACAGAATAACGATACGGCTCCCTTACCCATTGATTGATGTATGGTCGATCTTTTACTTATCTTCTCTGTGGTCTAACGGGTTGTTCTTCTGACTTTCACGCAGATGACCGGGGTTCGAGACCCAGTCGTCTCCTTCTTTTTGCAATATAGGAATAATTCAATTTGGTGCACGTTGAGAGCTATATAAAGAATGACATCCTCAATGCATGTAGATTTATAATATTTTAACTTAAAACTATGCTACCTTTGCGTATAATCATTAATATTATATTCCAAAATTTTATATTGGAAAGACGGGGATTCGAACCCCGGTCGCCGGGTTGCCAGGATTGAGCACTACCGCTGAGCCACTGTGCCAGATGGGATATATTCATTGTTTATACATTAATGAACGAGAGACCCGTGTTTAGAATATTCTTTGTTTTGAAGGAAGTTGTATCTCTTTATCCTCATTCATTAATGTGACGTCAACGGCTCATTCAATTTCTCAAATCCGTCAAACAGCGCATCTCATCAGACATCTTAATCCCAGTTACAATTAAAATAACCACATAATGTGTACATCGCACGAGCGAGCGCCACGGTATATATAACGTGCATTATTTAGGACAAAGTGAATTTAGTATCAGCATTTTGGGTCTATTTTACATTTCAAAAGCCCCCTCTGGAAGAATGGAGCACAAAAACGTAATTCAGAATGGTATAATGCAGATCGTAGACTGTGGGAATAATTTCAGGAAACGGGCTGTCACTTCTTTGCGGGGGCGTGGCGATGGTTCAGGCTAACTTGAACTTAAACTCTGCTTTCGACCAGGCTCAAACTTTTGGATCTGTTGTCATGGTGATTTGGAAAATCCAGGTACGGGGAACCGGAAAGTCCGGCTAACTCAGTTATCCAGTTAAAGTTATCCGGCTAACTCAGTTATCCAGGTACGGGGAACGGGGCCCAGAGGACAGAGCGTTGTCAACAAACCGATGTACTTTCTAACAGCTATATATATATACTTTATAATATTGCTATCTGTCCATTCTCATTGTCACTTGAGTGCATAAACCGTGCCTTCATAATGGCTTAAAGAAAATTAAAATCCATCGGTTGGTTGTCATTTTATAGCGCCGTGAATAAGGTTTATCGCAGTTTTCGCCTACTTTTTTTTCTGGGGAGCTAGATAATAGGCTAAAGGCTAGTCACGTTATATCAAGCGCCATTTCCGCTGTATATATACGAATGAAATAAAACAAACTGCGTAGCATCCGGACTATTACAGAGCATCTATGGATGAAATGGGGGCGGCGGGCGACGCCGATTACTATTATTGATTAGCAATACAGTGTGCGTTCAATCAGCCATTTTCACTGATCGATCACGTTGCGTTTTAAAACAATGTCCAATCCAGCTGTAATTTGGGGGAATAGTATCCTACCGTCAGCCCATGTGATCGCCGGCAGCATTTCGTCAGTAGTCATCGGAATCTGGTAGATCGATATGTCCATTGGTTGATCATGAATCCTATTATTCCAGGCTGAAATCTGCATTCGGTAACGGGATCAAAGATGGAGGGTGTTCGTTTGGGACCGAGGCTCATAGGAAACGCCCACAGACAGTACAATTTTTTTTTTAAATCGCCTTCAATGATACTGCAGTGGAGCGATGGCGCCCCTAAGCGGATCTGGCCGGTATTGCATGTTTCGAAAATCAAATATGCGGGTAGGTCCTGCAAGTCGATCGCGGACGTTAATAGCGTTATTAATATGGAATAAAACAATAACAACTTGCCACGAGTTAACTCGTGGCTCTGGTCCACAACGCATGGCACCGAAACACAAGTTAACTCGTGGTTGGTCCCTATAGTGTTAACGGAAAACGCCAACTTTTGGGGAAATTTGCTTATTTGCCATCTACCCTGGAGTTAGACAAGCAGATACATACCCTTTTATTCTCTGTGCATGCATTAGGCTTAGCGATTAGCCTAGCTTATCATCATTCACTGGAAGTAGGTGTGCCAGTGTAGCCTAGTTCCCAACAGTCACGAAATACACTCCAAATACAACTCCAACACTTTCCTGTAAACATGTTGTGACCTGTGTTTTTACCACGTAAAAAATGTAATAAATAAATTATTAGATATTTTAGTTTTCTAAGCAGATATACTCAGACATTTTTTTTGCCGAACCACTGCTGCCTGGGCGCAGTGATTTCATCACCTCAAAAGCCCTGTTGCTTTTTGAAAACCCTAACCTAGCTTATCACAAATGAATGGAAGCGGATACGGACCACTAGCCTACCTTATAACTCTGGGAGAGGTGTTTTTGGCCAACAGATACCAGGCTAGATTTGACCAGGCTAGCTGGTCTGTATCCGCTTCCATTCATTTGTGCTAAGCTACGCTAGCTTGAAGCTGGATAGCTTTCTACTGAACGCACAGAGAGGAAATTGTTATCTATCTTCTTGTCTGACTCTGGAAAAGACGGTAAGCGCATTTCCTATAATGTTGGCGTATTCCCTTTCAACAAATCTCTGTTGCTTCAAAGTTACTTCAGGATTACTGGCAAGTGCAGTAAGCCATTTTCTCCAAAGGATACAAAGCATTTCATTCCAAAACAGTATGCAGTATATGTATTTTGGGTGACGATGCAGGCTTACCTTATGTGCATAGCTCGATATTTATAGGAACACTCATTTTGGGAAATACACTTATTTGAACTCAGAGTCAAGATGAGAAGATTGATATTTAGACTAGGCAGAATTTCAGAAAATGTGCTTGTATAAAGTGCTGAAGGCATTTCGTGTTTATTTTTGGTACACAACATTTCTAGGGGTATTAAGGGGTGCTGAATCCAAATCTGCTGTATACCAAGCTAAAAAATGTCAAATAAGGCCTCAAAATTGAGAAATCCAATATGGCCGCCAGCACCAGGCCCTCTCTCCACAAAAGCAGGTGCTAAACCCACAGTTTTTATTCTGCTGACATGAAAGTTTGCACAGAACATCTGCACCTATGGAGGAAGAATGTAGGAATATAGCTGGGGTGCAACCATGAGTAACAGGGTGTTTTTGACTGTCTAACTGTAATCTTTGTATAGGTGAGGATACAAAAAATGACATTTCTTCAGTGTTTGCAGGAATACTACAGCAATTTGGTAATAACTGTACAGTGTTGGACACCAACATTAGAATCCCCCAAGTCTTAGCTTTCTTCAGGTACCAAGTGTATGCAAGTAGCTCTTATAAATCTGGATATATAAGCATTTTAATGTAAGCATGCTGTTTTAGGCGAATTTTCAAAAAATAAATGGTGGGGCTTAATGAGTTAAGTGTGACTACACAAGGTACAAACCTGAATTAAATGTGCTTTTGTAAGTTTTCTTACATACATCAACAAGGACGTAGTCACACCGGAGATTCAATAATCCATACTTGGCGCAGAACACCTTGGACAGGCACAACTGAACATGTTTGTGGACAAACGTTTGTGTGAACCTCCAGATAGTGACCAGCACCTGAACCTGAAATCACCCATTTGAAAGAACAAAGCCAAAGACATTTGCCTCTTTGTATGAAGTTGTGCAACTTTCCAAGAACAAGCAAAACACCATCAAAGTGGACAGGCAGATTCTACAAATGCTCATCACAGCTTACAGAGCAGGTCGTAAGGTAGACCTTGACAATATCCTCCAGCATGAGCTCATGCCCATCCCGCCATCTCTGGCCACAACTAACGGGAGTCTACATTCCACCAACAAGTCTGTGTTCGCAAATATACTGACGAAACAAGTTAAAACCCCTGCAGATCTTACCCTTCAGGGACCCAGCTGCCTGGTCATTGATGGCCAAGCTCTGGTAATGGCACTCGGAAAGCCACCTGACACTACAACATTTGGTGACTATGCCAACAAGTTCACTGACACCGTGTTGAAGATGGAAGCAAAATACCAGAGAGTAGATGTCGTCTTTGACAGATATCATGACCAATCCATCAAAACAGGCACAAGGGTGAAACGCAAACAGCGCCACAGGCCAGTACGTCGTGAAATCAAAAACAAGTCTGTTCCACTTCCTGCCGATTGGTCGAGCTTCATGGCCCTTGAAGACAACAAATCAGATATCGCTCGACTACTCTCAAACCACCTGATAGAGCACAGCCCGGATGATGAACCTGTAGTTGTAGTATCAGAGAGGTTTGCTGAAGGGACAACTGTCAAGTCAACAGATCCAGATCTTGAAGTCTCCTCTCTGAGTGCTGACCATGAGGAAGCTGATACACACTGATACACAGTCTGATTTTCTCATCCAGGCTCCAGTGGAAACAATCGTTGTGTCAGCGCGTGACACAGATGTGCTGCTTCTACTCTTGGCTCACTATGACAGAATCCGATGTACGCATCTCTACATGAAAGCTGGGACATCGAAGGATCCAAAATATTTTCCAGTACATGACATTAGAAAGCTACTATCTGATGATCAACTGGACACAATCCTTGCCTTCCATGCCCTCACCGGATGTGACAGTGTGTCCCAGTTCAGTGGTCACGGAAAGAAAACAGCCTGGCAGGTGTTCAAGCACCATCACACTGATCTTGCTGGCCTTGGGAAGGGCCCTTTCACAGAAGATCTTGTGACATCAACAGAGAGATTCATCTGCAAGATCTATGGTGTGCCTGAGTTATTCTGCAAAGGCCGTCCACAAGAGACTCTGCCACCAACCTCGGATGCTACATCTGTTCCTCCCTCCCCATCAACCTGGACCCCCTGCAATTTGCATACCGCCCCAACAGGTCCACGGAGGACGCCATAGCCCATGTGCTGCACACAGCAGCATCACACCTGGACAAGAGGCAGGGGAACTATGTGAGAATGCTATTCATCGACTACAGCTCAGCATTCAATACCATAGTCCCCTCCAAACTCATAGCCAAGCTCAGGGACCCGGGCTTGAACTATGACCTCTGCCAGTGGGTCTTGGACTTCCTGACGGGCAGACCCCAGGTTGTGAGAGCAGGCAACTGCACCTCCTCATCCATCACTCTCAACATAGGGGCCCCCCAGGGCTGTGTCCTGACTGAGTCCCCTCCTCCACTCCCTGTACACACATGACTGTGTGGCACAGCGGAACAACAACACAATCATAAAATTTGTTGACGACACAGTAGTGGTGGGCCTGATCTCTGCAAACAACGAGAGGTCCTACCTGGAAGAGGTTAAGGTTCTAGCGGGATGGTGTCAAGAGAACAGCCTCTCCCTGAACGTCAGCAAAACAAAGGAGATGATTGTGGACTTTAGGAGGTCGGGGTCAGGGACTACAGCCCCCTCAGCATCGACGGGGCACCGGTTGAGAGAGTCAACAGTTTTAAGTACCTCGGAGTCCACATATCCGAGGACTTGACATGGACCACACACATTGACAGTGTTATCAAGAAGGCACGACAACGCCTCTACTTCCTTAGGTGCTTAAGGAAGTTCAACGTGAGTCAGAAGATCCTCAAGAACTTCCACTCATGCACAATAGAAAGCATCCTGACTGGCAATATCACCTCCTGGTTTGGGAACTTGGGCACTGCACAAGACCGCAGCAGACTACAGAGAGTGGCCCGTTCAGCCGAACGCACAATTGAAGGTGGGCTTCCCACTCTCCAAGACATTTACAACAAGCGGTGCATGGGCAAGGCTAAGAGAATAATCAAAGACTCCAGCCACTCAAACAACTGCCTCTTTGAACTGCTGCGGTCAGGCAAGCGATACCGGAGTCTCATGGCAAGCACAGAGAGACTCAGAAGGAGCTTCTATCCCCAGACCATCAGGATGCTCAATGAATGAACAATGAACAATAAGCAAACCATCAACACACCCACAGCGCACATACACTCACTTAAATAAACAACACACTGTAGCACCCACTTTAGACACACTTTACACTTTATATTTATATTATTGGTAAGGAAATTGCACATCATTCTCATTCCTTATTGCACCTCACCACTACAAGGTGGCACCACAAGCTAAGCTATACTTCACCATTCTTGTACCAGCTGTACTGTATATATAGATACACTGAACAATTTTGTTGTTTACACTTGTTTACGTACTTGACTTCTTGACTTTCTATTTTATACTTATTATACTTATTTTATACTATCTTGTTATTATCTAGCACACTCTCAGGAGCAACACAGAAAGAAACATTTTATGCAAAGTATTCTGTATGACAACTAATAAAGAAACTTGAACATTCACTTATATTGATATGGTAAAATAATATTTTTATTTTATTATATTATAATCTATTCTATTCTATTCAGGAAAAGTGGCATTGGATGAATCATGCAACTGCAAGACACCTGCGACACATGCCTGAATACGATTGATGACTGACAATAAATTACTGTACCTAAGCTACTGTACGCATATTAAGGACTATCTAATTTGCATAAATGGCATGTTGATTAAAAAAATTCAAGAGAAAAGAGTTTGATGAATAAATCCATGGCCTGGGATCATCCTGCTTTTCTTTCTTATTTGGTTGATGAGTTATGCATCAATAACAACCACAGTTTCTGCTATAAATATGAGTTTCAAGCAACATTTTCATTGATTTTAAATTCCTCATGTATGCAAACATATAAAAACACATTTCATTCATGTTTCTACCTTGTTTAGTCAAAAAGATATGCACTTAAATAGATTTCAGCCTGGCGTTGGCGGCCATGTTGGATTTCTCAATTTTGAGGCCTTATTTGACATTTTTGAGCTTGGTATACAGCAGATTTGGATTCAGCACCCCTTAATACCCCTAGAAATGTTGTGTACCAAAAATAAACACGAAATGCCTTCAGGGTTATGATTTTCTGAAAATTGACCCTGTCTAATTGATATAATCTCTGAGAGATGGGTTTGGAGTTGTTGGAAGTTGTATTTCTTCCCTTTGGATATCGCTAGGCGAGCATGCATCTGGACCTCTCTCTCCTCCTGGACACGCAGAGATGAAACTGATATCAATCTTTTTGTATGACTCTGGGGAAGACGGCAAACAAGTGTGTTCCTTTAAGAAATATAACTGTATATATTCTCGGACATGTGACTGTTTTGCAACCAAAATTCATAAATAACTTAGTAATAATAGCTGTCACATTTATCAACTAGCGGATACTTCAGTTACTGTAAGAGGTTTTAAATCAGCACAGAATGCCAGGAAAAATAACCAAAATAAGGTGACAATTACATGAAGTAATTATTTCTCCCACATACATAAATTCCATAACATACATAAATGCTATCTGAAGGGTAGACATCTTGAGGCCAAAAAACCTGAAAGCCAAAGCCCTGTAGGGACCTTAACCCTAACCTTAACCTTACTGTTTATAAACCTAACCCTTACCTTAACATTAACCTTACTGTTTATAAACATAACCCTTACCTAAACCCTAACCTTACTGTTTATACATATACATGTAACTCTCACCTTAACCTTAACCTTACTGTTTATAAACCTAACCTTTACCTTAACATTAACCTTACTGTTTATAAACCTAACCCTTACCTTAACATTAACCTTACTGTTTATGTTTATACATATAACCCTAACCTTAACATTAACCGTACTGTTTATAAACCTAACCCTTACCTTAACATTAACCTTACTGTTTATGTTTATACATATAACCCTAACCTTAACATTAACCTTACTGTTTATAAACCTAACCCTCACCTTAACCTTAACCTTACTGTTTATAAACCTAACCCTTACATTAACCTTAACCTTACTGTTTATAAACCTAACCCTTACCTTAACATTAACCTTACTGTTTATAAACCTAACCCTTACCTTAACCTTAACCTTACTGTTTATAAACCTAACCCTTACCTTAACCCTAACCTTAACCTTACTGTTTATAAACCTAACCCTTACCTTAACCTTAACCTTACTGTTTATAAACCTAACCCTTACCTTAACCTTACTGTTTATAAACCTAACCCTTACCTTAACACTAACCTTAACCTTACTGTTTATAAACCTAACCCTTACCTTAACATTAACCTTACTGTTTATAAACCTAACCCTTACCTTAACATTAACCTTACTGTTTATAAACCTAACCCTTACCTTAACACTAACCTTAACCTTACTGTTTATAAACCTAACCCTTACCTTAACCTTAACCTTACTGTTTATAAACCCAACCCTTACCTTAACACTAACCTTAACCTTACTGTTTATAAACCTAACCCTTACCTTAACCTTAACCTTACTGTTTATAAACCCAACCCTTACCTTAACCTTACTGTTTATAAACCTAACCCTTACCTTAACCTTAACCTTACTGTTTATAAACCTAACCCTTACCTTAACATTAACCTTACTGTTTATAAACCTAACCCTTACCTTAACCTTACTGTTTATAAACCTAACCCTTACCTTAACATTAACCTTACTGTTTATAAACATAACCCTTACCTTAACCTTAACCTTACTGTTTATAAACCTAACCCTTACCTTAACCTTAACCTTACTGTTTATAAACCTAACCCTTACCTTAACATTAACCTTACTGTTTATAAACCTAACCCTTACCTTAACCTTAACCTTACTTAACCCCCCCCCCCCCTACCCAACCCCCCCCCCCCCAACCCACCTCCAATGTACAGCCCCACCCCACCTACCCAACCTCCCCCAATGCACAGTTTCTATGTCAAATGTATATACTCTTCTTCTGGATTTTTTTTAGTATCACAAACAGTACTGTATTTGAAAATCTGGTATGTCATAAATGTATAGATGTAGCAGTACTGTCTATCTGTATGTCATGTGTGTCATATGATGAATTGAAAATGGGGGACCCTGATGGAAACAAGACGAAAGTCTTTCTCAGGTCTGCATCCTCTTAACAATTGTATGTATTGAGCTGTACTGTACTGTACCCATTCTGCAATCTGTTAATAAACTTTTCAATCAATCAATCAATCAATCAAACTGTTTATAAACCTAACCCTTACCTTAACCTTAACCTTACTGTTTATAAACCTAACCCTTACCTTAACATTAACCTTACTGTTTATAAACCTAACCCTTACCTTAAAATTAACCTTACTGTTTATAAACCTAACCTGTAACTGAGGGGTACAATTCCCTGACTGTATTGTTAGATATGATACTTACTACCACTACCTTTGTACTTAATATTCGGCCACCCAGTACTCGGCATAAATATATTATGATGAACACTGTCACGTAGATGAAACGGATCCAACACAAATGTACGAATTAGAAATAGGTCTTTATTTCTACACAGCGATGGTGTGTAGAGCAAGCACTTAATCAAATCAATCACATTTATGAATGGGAATTAGTATGCACTTTTATGGCAAGAGTATTCGTCGGTATATCAATAGAGAATGTCCAATCTCTGAAGGCGCAGGTGGTACATATACGACCTGGAATAGTTAAGGAATAACAGCAATGATACTTTAATGATTATAAGACTGGATACACTAGGGGGGTTAATCCGGTCGCTTGTAAGACAACAGGAGTAGGAGGGGGGGGGGGGGGTAGAGTCTGGCTGCCTCGTCCGGCTAAGGGTATCCTGGGTGAACCCACAGTAGTGCAGTTCAATGCGCCAGCGATCCTTGGACCACAGATGAAAGCAGCTGGACTCTCTGTGGGCCGGCTCTCTCCGGTCCACGGAGGAGAGACGTGAAGCGACCTCGTCTTGCAGAGCGCCTCCTCACCTTGCGTCCTCTCCAGGGGGGGGGGGTTCCAACACACGGCAGTGTTGGTCTTTATCCATAGAATAATCACTGTATACAAAGCATAATCCGTGCCTGGGAAGGCGGGCTGTCGTCGGTAGAATAATCCGGTATGCAGGTCCACTCGCTCGTCGGCTCTGGGGCTCCTCGGGTGCAGCCTCACATGGGGTCGGCCACCCTGGATAAGCAGCCAGTTCTCTGCCCGAAACGATGGGGTACTGACTACGATAGTATTCTCACCGCACGAAGCACTACATATGAATAGACTATTATTAGCTTAATAGACTACGTCCAACTCGACGATATAGTGCCAAATATGACTATTCAAATATTAATATACACGATGTCTCAATACCGATGGTAGGCCGAACTTGGCCTTACTCCCACACGTGGCGTCGCGGGGAGGCTTTACGTCTGTCACTCTATTGGAGGGTAAGAAACTGGACTAAAAAGGAAGTCCTACTTTAGTAGCGCAGTATATATACGCACTATGAACAAATAGTACCGTTAGTGGTGCGGTAGCCAGATTCCTACGCGGAACTAGGACTTGTTCGTACATGTTGAGCGGTACGTTTGAACTGGGTCTGGGGGGTATGGCAGCCTGGCACCAAGGTCTCGACCAATAGTAGAATGGAGACTATTATGGGATGTTCAGTAGGCTAGAATGGATATTCAATGCATATTGTACAAGGAATATACAAGGGATATCAGGGAATATTAGAGAATATACAAATACAATTAAATATATATATATAAATAAATATATATATTCGGTTTAATCTGGCCCTTCACAACAGCCACCCCCTGATTGGTCCCAGACCTAATCAGTTAAGCAGAGACAGATTAATCGCGTTGTCTATTTACACATAAGGGTTTGCTGTAGGGGTCAGTCAACTTCACAAAGTCATAGGGTTATAGGGTCATGGTCATCATCGATTGTGTCTGGGAGTCGGGGCAGTTCTATGAGCCTCACCACGGGACGGGTGTAAGTGCGACCCTGGACAAGCACTTCAGCTGCTCGGACCTTGCCGTCGGCACCGGTGATCACTTTGCTTACGCGGCCGGCCGGCCACATAGCTCTGGGCAGTGATTGATCAATAATCATGACGACTGTTCCTTCTGTCAAATTGTCTCTCTCCTTTACCCACTTCTGGCGGGTCTGTAGAGACGGTAGGTAGTGCAGTAGGAATGTCCTTTGTTGTGCACTCTCTATGGTAGTGCAATCATCTATGTTGGGGTCTGCGGAGATAACAGTGCTCAATCCACAGAACACAGGCTTCTTATTCTCAGCCTCCTCCTGACTGGCTTCCCTCGGGATAGGCGTGGGCCACTCTCCTTCCGGGAGCTTTAGGAATGCTGGGCCGTCACTGTAGACATTGCGACGGGTGAGGTCATCTAGGGGCATTCCCCGGGTGATGACGTCAGCTGGGTTCTGTTTTGTATCAACGTAGCGCCACTCTGTTTCTCCGGTTAACTCTTCGGTTAAGTCTTGAATCTCGGTGACTCTGACTCCCACGAAGACTTTGTACTTGCATGAGTCCGATTTGATCCAGGCGAGTACTGTCGTGGAATCTGACCACAGGATTGTTCTAGACACCGGTATGGTGAGCTCACGTTGGATGAGCGTGGCTAGGTGCGCTCCGGCTAGGGCTGCGCAGAGCTCTAGGCGTGGGATAGATTGTTGCTTGCGTGGGGCTATTCTCGAGCGGGCGAGGACAAATGCTGTGTAGATCTCTCCCCCCTCTTCTTGGGCCCGCAAGTAGGCTACTGATCCGTATGCGACCTCTGAGGCGTCACTGAAGACGTGTAAGTCCATTTTACATGTCTCTGGCCTCACCGTGGGTGGGAAGTAGCTTCGGCGCATATTAACGCCTGGGAGTGAGTGGAGCTCCATCTCCCACTCTCTCCAGGTGGATGCAAGGTGCGGGAATGGGGTCGTCCCAGCCCTGGTCCTTGTCCCACAATGCTCGTACAATCATTTTTGCCCTGGTGGTGTACGGTAGAATACATCCTAGCGGGTCATATTGTCGGGCGAGTGTTGTGTACACACTCCGTCTGGTGGTCGGCGCCGCCGCCGGCCTTCCCTGCTCCGTAGTCAGGGGGTTGTGGCTGTAGTGAAGCGAATCTGTTTTGAATCGCCACACCAATCCCAGGGTCATCTCCTGGGCTTCTCCCGGGATTGTAGCCATCCAGGTCTCGCTGCTGGCTGCCTTGTCCTCGGAGGAGAGGCTGCGCAGTACTTGCGGATCGCTGCTGGCCCACTGCCTGAGATCAAAGCCGCCTTTGATCAATGAGGCGCAGAGTTTAATCAGGAGAGCCTCGGCTTCTTCCTGTGTTGAAAGGCTTTGTAGACAGTTGTCTACGTAGAAGCTGTTCTTTACGCTGTGTCGGACCTCTTCGTCCGCTGCTGGGTCCTCTGCTACATGTTTCTGTAGTGCAAATGTAGCACAGCAGGGGCTGCACGTCGTTCCGAAGGGGAGGACTTCCCATTGGTAGATGGCTGGGTGCTCATCTCCTGGCTTCTCTCTCCATAGGAACCGTAACAGGGGCTTGTCCTCCTCTACTAATCTCACCTGCAGGAACATTCCTTTAATGTCCCCGCTGATGGCCACCTTTTCCTGGCGGAAGCGGAGTAGAACGCCGAGTAGGGAGGGGCCGAGTGTGGGACCGGGCAGTAACTCTTTATTCAGATTTTGGGATCCGATCTGGTAGCTGCAGTTAAATACTATGCGGTCTTTACCGTTGTGATGGACCTTGTGGTGAGGCACGTACCACGATTCAGTGGTCTGGTCAGCCTCTTTAATGTCCATCTTTGTGACGTGTCCCGCTGTGATGAGCTTCTCAATCTCAGCGCGGTATACACTCTCTTGGGCGGGGTTCTTGGCTAAGCGCCGCTCCGTGTTCAGCAGGTACCGTTCTGTGGCGTCTGTCTTGGCGTGGAAAGTAGGCATTCCTTCTCGCCGCAGGAGTGGCGTGGCGTATCTCAACACGCCGTTGACCGGGACTCTCTTGGTCCCTGTCTCGAGGAGGTGAATGGCGTAAATGTCATCTTTAGAGCGAATGTCTTTCTTTCCGTTCTTAAAGGGCATTTGTTCCAAGGTCCATAACCGCTCTACGTGTTGCAGGAGTGCGGTTTCTCCCTCTGTGACTCGGGAGTGGAGACATCTAGTGGCTGTACTTCGGTTGAGAGATTTGGCGAGCGGGCCTTGGAGAGTCCATCCCAAACGGGTCTCGACTGCTGCAGGACAGCCTCGGGGTCCGGTATGAACCCGGTCTATCGGGACAATGAGGTCTGCATGGTCGGAGCCTATCAACAGGGTCGGCATAGCATTGTCTATGAGCGGGATCGGTAACTTGCGCAGATGTGCATATTTCTCCATCAGCTTGGCGACGGGGTATGTGTACCGCGACAGTCCTATTTCTTGGCTGGTGAAAGCGTCTGTAATCTGGTACCGTCGCTCAGGCTGGCCGCTTGCTGCGATAGAGAATGAGACATTCTCGCCCTTTATCGTCTTCAAATCTCGTCTTATTGTCCGAATTGTCATTTGGGTTTCGCTTCCCCGCAGCCCTAGCTGGGCCGCAGCGGAGGCGAGCAGAAGGGTCTTCTCTGACCCGTCATCGAGGACGGCGTAAGTGTCCAGGACTTTATTCTGGTAGCTTAGTGTCACACGCACTACTTTTAGGAGTACTCAGGCTCCACTGCTGCTGGCGGGATCGATGTACATGACGCTCGCTTTGCTGCTGGATGGTGCGGGTGAAGGGCGCCGTCTGTTACTGTCGTGAAGTATGTCCAGATGGGCTCCATCGCACTTGGTGCACCTTTTCTTTAAGCGGCATTCGGCTGCCATGTGTGAGCGCGCACAGCGAAAACAGCGCTTGTTGGACTTTATCCATTGACTTGCTTCCTCCGCGTTCAGCTTGGGGAAGGAGTCACATTGCGCTAGCCAGTGTTCTTTCTCACAGTAGGGGCACACTATCTTCCACTTCTCCGTTCTGGAGGGGGTACTGTGGCTCCTGCTGCTCGGTACTGACTCCGATTGGTGCATCACAGTCACCGATCTTCTTCCATCATTTAGTCGTCTGGTTCCTTCTCTGGAACCAGGGGTGCTCCGTCCGAATGTATCTAGCCGTAGGCTGCTGACTTCTCTCGCCAGGAAGTCTGCTAGATCGAGGAGGTTCGGTTCGGGGCCATTCGGGTCTCGGTGGTCTCTCTGCCGCCTAAAACGCTCCTGTCGAGCGGGCGGCAGCTTCTCCAAGATCCTTTCCACATTTGAGTTGGCGTAAAGTTCATGCCTCCCCTTCTCTCTCTGCGCTCCCAACATCCCTACCAGGGACTGCACTCTGATGGACAGGTCGTCCAGTGCTCGATTGTCTATTGCTGGGGGTAAGCGGTCGATGTGTCGGATCTCCTGGATCACGTGATCCCATATGCGCCCATACCTCTGGTCCAATGCTACCAGCGCTGCTGTGTATGGGGTGGTGGAAGTCGCGTAGGCGAGCGCTATATTATGTGCGCGGGGTACCTTTAAGTGCTTCAGTAGGATGGCGTATTTATGGCGTTCATCCAATACATCCACCAACATGGTCTCCAGACACATGCAGAGTTCTGTATACTGGGCCCGGTTCTCTTGGGTGAAGTCGGGTACCATAGGCGTGCCAATGTATGACGCTGACTGTGGATACATCGGCGAGCGTTGGGGGAGAGGCCTCCTAGGCGAGTCTCCTCCCGCTCCTTGGTATGGGCTGGTACCGGCAGTGTACCATGGCCCGGGCCCGCTTGTCCAGGTGCTGTTCCTCGGTGCGGGTCATGCGTCGTGCTCACCCGGGTATAGAGTCGGGGGTCTGTAGCGCAGCTCCGCGGGAGTATAGCCTGGGCTGTACCGGACCTCCTGGTCCGGTAGAGTACTGTGCTGTCGTCGGGCGTGGTTCTCCTCCTCTTCCTCTTCGTCTTCAGTTAGGTCATCCAGTGCTTGTAGTCTCTGGTTTAGCCTCTCCACAGGATATGCTGCTCCTTCCCGGTTGCTAGGTCTTGCTTGGACCGGTGGGGGGAGGTGGTCTGTGGGGGGTATAGACCTCGTCTGTTGGTCAAGTTCAGGGTTGTTTACTCGGCTAGGGGATGCCGCCCTGGAGGTGTGTCTAGACGAGTTCCTGGAGCCTCTGGCGGAGGGAGAGGGTGTTGTCCGTCTGATCAGCTGTTCTATTAGTTGCGCTTGCTGTCTGTCGCGCTCTGCGTCCCGTAGAGCACCAGCAGCTGCTCGCTGGCTGTCTGCTCGGTCTCGGGCCACATTCTCTTCCCTCTGAATGCGTCTTATTTCTAGACGTATATGCTCTTCTTCGCTCCGCTGCTGGATCTGCAGTCGGTCGCGTTCAGCAGCGGCGTTCAGGCTGATGAGGAAGGCCTGCTGTAGGGTCCTCTCTGCCTCGCTGGGAGAAGGCGGTTGTATAGGGGAGCCTTCCCTCGGGGTACTCCTTGCGGAGCCTTGGAGCTCTATCTCCATGGTGCTCTCCCCGTCTTCTTCCGTGCCGAGTTCTCTCTCGGTAGCGTTGTATTCCTCCCGGGACTCATCGGGGACTACTTCTTCAGTACTGGCGGGGTGTGAAGTCATGTCTGGTTCCCACTGGTCCCCACCGTGAACTTGGTCAGTTACATTAGAACCCGTAGGGGCCTCTATGGTCGGGGTAGTCTGGGCGTTGGGGTTAGACATACTTTTACTTTCTAGTTTTGCCGCGTTTACTGTTAGTAGAAGACTAGGTTGTTGACTGACAGCGTAAGCCTCTAAGTACTGAGGGAGCCGTCGTTCGCGCTGCGGGCGTTGGTTAGGAGGATCATTTCGTGGAGTGTTCATCATAGGCCATTTCAATATTAATAACACTATATTAATATTACACTAATTACCCTCTGGCTCGAAGGACCAATTGTAACTGAGGGGTACAATTCCCTGACTGTATTGTTAGATATGATACTTACTACCACTACCTTTGTACTTAATATTCGGCCACCCAGTACTCGGCATAAATATATTATGATGAACACTGTCACGTAGATGAAACGGATCCAACACAAATGTACGAATTAGAAATAGGTCTTTATTTCTACACAGCGATGGTGTGTAGAGCAAGCACTTAATCAAATCAATCACATTTATGAATGGGAATTAGTATGCACTTTTATGGCAAGAGTATTCGTCGGTATATCAATAGAGAATGTCCAATCTCTGAAGGCGCAGGTGGTACATATACGACCTGGAATAGTTAAGGAATAACAGCAATGATACTTTAATGATTATAAGACTGGATACACTAGGGGGGTTAATCCGGTCGCTTGTAAGACAACAGGAGTAGGAGGGGGGGGGGGGTAGAGTCTGGCTGCCTCGTCCGGCTAAGGGTATCCTGGGTGAACCCACAGTAGTGCAGTTCAATGCGCCAGCGATCCTTGGACCACAGATGAAAGCAGCTGGACTCTCTGTGGGCCGGCTCTCTCCGGTCCATGGAGGAGAGACGTGAAGCGACCTCGTCTTGCAGAGCGCCTCCTCACCTTGCGTCCTCTCCAGGGGGGGGGGTTCCAACACACGGCAGTGTTGGTCTTTATCCATAGAATAATCACTGTATACAAAGCATAATCCGTGCCTGGGAAGGCGGGCTGTCGTCGGTAGAATAATCCGGTATGCAGGTCCACTCGCTCGTCGGCTCTGGGGCTCCTCGGGTGCAGCCTCACATGGGGTCGGCCACCCTGGATAAGCAGCCAGTTCTCTGCCCGAAACGATGGGGTACTGACTACGATAGTATTCTCACCGCACGAAGCACTACATATGAATAGACTATTATTAGCTTAATAGACTACATCCAACTCGACGATATAGTGCCAAATATGACTATTCAAATATTAATATACACGATGTCTCAATACCGATGGTAGGCCGAACTTGGCCTTACTCCCACACGTGGCGTCGCGGGGAGGCTTTACGTCTGTCACTCTATTGGAGGGTAAGAAACTGGACTAAAAAGGAAGTCCTACTTTAGTAGCGCAGTATATATACGCACTATGAACAAATAGTACCGTTAGTGGTGCGGTAGCCAGATTCCTACGCGGAACTAGGACTTGTTCGTACATGTTGAGCGGTACGTTTGAACTGGGTCTGGGGGGTATGGCAGCCTGGCACCAAGGTCTCGACCAATAGTAGAATGGAGACTATTATGGGATGTTCAGTAGGCTAGAATGGATATTCAATGCATATTGTACAAGGAATATACAAGGGATATCAGGGAATATTAGAGAATATACAAATACAATTAAATATATATATATAAATAAATATATATATTCGGTTTAATCTGGCCCTTCACAACATAACCCTTACCTTAACTTTAACCTTACTGTTTATAAACCTAACCCTTACCTTAACCTTACTGTTTATAAACCTAACCCTTACCTTAACATTAACCTTACTGTTTATGTTTATACATATAACCCTAACCTTAACCGTACTGTTTATAAATATAACCCTAACCTTACTGTTTATACCTAACCCTTACCTTAACCCTAACCTTAAAGGATAACTCCACTTTTTTTTTAAATTAGCTTATTTAACATCTTCCCTGGAGTTAGACAAGAAGATGCATACCTTTTTTGTCTCTGTGCGTGCATTTTAGCTTTGGGAATAGACGCTCCGTTAGCATAGCTTAGCTTCATCACTGGAAGTGGGGGAGGACAGTAGCCTTACAGTGCCTTACAGTGTATTGCAAGGTCTGACATTGACCAAACTTGATATGCATGACCTTGGTGGGCTCTAGGTCAACTCCTGAAAAGGGGGTCAATGTCAGACCTTGCAATCAAAAGTTAGGGGCGCACTGAAATTATGGCAAGGGTTATTAGCCCCCTAACTTTTGATTGCAAAGTCTGACATTGACCCCCTTTTCAGGAGTTGACCTAGAGCCCACCAAGGTCATGCATATCAAGTTTGGTCAATGTCAGACCTTGCAATACACTGTAAGGCACTGTAAGGCTACTGTCCTCCCCCACTTCCAGTGATGAAGCTAAGCTATGCTAACAGAGCGTCTATTCCCAAAGCTAAAATGCACGCACAGAGACAAAAAAGGTATGCATCTTCTTGTCTAACTCCAGGGAAGATGTTAAATAAGCTAATTTAAAAAAAAAGTGGAGTTATCCTTTAACCTTACTGGAGATCTAACCTAAGAGATGAACAAACAAAAACAGTGATAAAAAATTGCCCATGTTTGAAAATTAAAATGCCCTCCCCCAACCAGAGGATGCAATCTATTTGAGTCAGTATATATTGATAGTCATGTGTTGTTCACTCTTCCATGATTGACTCAGCTGGCCTGCCCACTGCATTTCTGGAATAGTTAGAGGAAGAGAGAGAGAGAGAGAGAGAGAGAGAGAGAGAGAGAGAGAGAGAGAGAGAGAGAGAGAGAGAGAGAGAGAGAGAGAGAGAGAGAGATATTAGAAATAGTATTTGAGTCAGCTGGTTGTTGTATTGTATCTTGAGCCTCAAATCACAAATATGTCATCATTACCATCATCATCATCATCATCATCATCATCATCATCATCATCATCATTATCATGATTGCTGACACATTTGTTTGAACATAAGCTCAAGGAAAGTCCCTTTTCTCGTGACCTGCACTTCATGTTACTGACCTCAATTACATTCTCAGTCACAAACGTGATTTTGCTAGATTTGTTCATCTTCAGTTCATTCTTACACGTAAGTCTTATTAACAGTTATCTTCAATAGCTCCTGTTCAGCTTTCCAACACAGTCCCCTGAAGGCCCCCCCCCCCCCCACCACCACCACCAGCCGCACACACCCACACACACACAAACAGTAAGAAGCATTTTGTATAAAAGTATTCTGTACTTCTGTATGACAACTATTAAAGAAACTTGAACTTGAAACTTGAACACACACACACACACACACACACAGACACACTCCTTCTCTCCCTCTCTGAGGAGTCGGAGGAGTTAAAGGCAGACTCCTCTGCTCGACAGCAAAGCCCTTTTGTGTCCTCCCTGTCACTGGAGAGAGGGGGAGTGACAGAATGTCTGAGTGGGCTCGGTGCTACCGCTCGGCTCAGCTCAGCTCAGCCGTGTTCTAGTAGTTAGACGGTACGTTTGAGTTTCCCTCCGGTTCGCCAGCCCGTACCTCGGGAGTAAAGAGAGGAGAAGCGGTTGCTGCACAAATCGAGCAGTTGACGTCTTTATCCGGTTCAACAAGTGAGTAGCGGCACTGAGATGCTGAGATTGAGAGCGTTGGTGGGAGGAACCTGCTGGATCTTCTGTTCTTCTGAGTCACTCATTGACATGAGACGTCATTTTCCCCCATCGCTTGATCATTTTGTAATGTTTTGTTACTGTTTAGCCAAAACGCGAAATAGTTTATATGTAGTTGAATCTTTTGGGAAATGTTATTCCTTTGTGACAAATAAATATGTAGACGGTGAAGGCGGTTGCGTATGGACCATTAAGGATTTATAAGGATACTGGGTATACATTTTGGCTCGTTTAAAGCAGGGACATTTTATGTGTAGAAACTGTTGGAAGTCATCCAAATGAAGTTGTCCAGTCCAGCTATACATGGGTACAAAGAGGCACTGTCAGCACGTCTAGAACCATCTAGAACTGCCTAGAACCGTCTCGTCACCAAAACAAGTGGATCATGCCATTAAGTTACTGTTTATGTGAGAGTTTACCTTAGCTATGAGATGGCAGCCCAGGTGTGTGTGTGTGTGTGTGTGTGTGTGTGTGTGTGTGTGTGTGTGTGTGTGTGTGTGTGTGTGTGTGTGTGTGTGTGTGTGTGTGTGTGTGTGTGTGTGTGTGTGTGTGTGTGTGTGTGTGTGTGTGTGTGTGTGTGTGTGTGTGTGTGTGTGTGTGTGTGTGTGTGTGTGTGTGTGTGTGCGTGCGTGCACGTGCACATTTATGCTGTCTCTGTCTCTTGGGTCACAGACAGGGGTTTCGTATGACATCATCTTGGTTGAGATGTAAAAAAGAAAATCTATGCAATAGACTAGTGGTATATAATTTGTAGACACTGTCCTTGGTGTTAAATAACAATTACGTATTTTTTTAAGGTTCTTTGGCGGGTTGAACCAGATATATGGTACATTTAAATGCTAAATGAGGACGATTTTCCCCAAATATTCTACCCAGGTTGAGTCCCATTCATGTAGCATTAGCAATGACTCGATTTTGCTGATGCTTGTGTGGCTGTTAATTTAACCATGTATTTTAATTAGTTTTCTAAGGATTTTTCACAAGCACAGAAACATAAACATCACACAAACAACATAGCAAGAATGATTATTTTATACCCACATGTTCTCAGACTCCACATACTGTAGCATGAAAGCCCAGCCTTCACTCAAACCATCGCCTTGACCTCATAGTGTTCCCAATCATGGAAATTCAATCTTGAATTCTGATCCTTCATGTTCTAAAGGCTCTGTGTGTGTGTGTGTGTGTGTGTGTGTGTGTGTGTGTGTGTGTGTGTGTGTGTGTGTGTGTGTGTGTGTGTGTGTGTGTGTGTGTGTGTGTGTGTGTGTGTGTGTGTGTGTGTGTGTGTGTGTGTGTGTGTGTGTGTGTGTGTGTGTGTGCGTGCGTGCGTGCGTGCGTGCGTGGCGTACGTGCGTGTCTAGCTGCGCTTGGGTTTTCTGTAAGTTCTAGCAGAATGCATAGTATCCATACTGCCCCAGATGGCTTGTTACATGCTCTGATGACTGTGGGAGTTACTCAGTGTGTGTGTGTGTGTGTGTGTGTGTGTGTGTGTGTGTGTGTGTGTGTGTGTGTGTGTGTGTGTGTGTGTGTGTGTGTGTGTGTGTGTGTGTGTGTGTGTGTGTGTGTGTGTGTGTGTGTGTGTGTGTGTGTGTGTGTGTGTGTGTGTGTGTGTGTGTGTGTGTGTGTTTGTGTGGCTGGGTGGGTGGGTGTCTGTGTCTGTGCGCATCTGTGTGCACGGGTGTGAATCAATCTCCTTGTGCCTCTGTTAATGTCTGTCCCGCAGCTGTATGTCTGTCTCTCTGTCAGCTGGCCCTGAACAATCTGCACCTCCCAGCTGACAAGCATCCTGTGAAGCTTCAAGCTTGCCCCCCCCCCAGAGCAACGTGAGGGGTTGAGACCCAAGAATGAGTCTCAGGTCGTTTTACTCGCAGATCCCCATTATAGGAAAACAGTACCGGTGTGTTTTTAAATTCGTTTGAGTCCCAGGGGGAGACTGAACGGAGTTAATGAGGGATTTGGGTTGAAGAAGGGTTCCGTAGGAATGTGATCTCATGACGTTGTCGGTACCCTGCATTTCTCTCAGGACACATCGAGGTGAAACGTATGGCCCATTTGTGTTGGCAACAGACTCCACGCTATCTGCCCTGCAGCTTGGCGGTGGGACTTTGGGAGGATTATGTCGCTTTGACTCCAAACACGGCACCCATTGCATAACAGCCGAGACAGAAATAATTACGGGCCCTCTAGGAAAGGCTGCTTTGGACACAAAAGGCTGAACAAGCGGCTTGTGTTATGTCCAGCGTGTGTCCCCGTTTGGACTCTGGTACGGGGCAGGGCTTTCTGCTGCATCATTGTACTCTGCTGAATGTGATAGTGTCAACAGAGATGAAGTCTCTATTTACAGTGATTAACACTTAACGCCTACAGCTATAATGGACTGTAAGGTGTTCTGTCTATGTCCCATGTACAGTGACTCAATGGGTAGAGCAAGGCACTAACACTGCCAGGGTTAGGGGTTCCAGTCCCTGTGTAGCTCAATGGGTAGAGCATGCAACTAACACTGCCAGGGTTAGGGGTTCCAGTCCCTCTGTAGATCAATGTGTAAAGCACAGTACTACTAACGCTGCCAGGGTTAGTGGTTTGATTCCAACTTGGGCCACCCAAGCTATGTGGGAGACCGAGCTTTCTCTGTAGCTGCCCCCCCAGGCTGTGGAACTCCCTCTCCCCCTCCATCCGAGGCTCTGACACCATCAACCTCTTCAAAACACACCTAAAAACACACCTGTTCACACTTGCCTTCATGCAACACGGCCATGCTCCCAAGTAGCCCACCCCCTGACTCTTTTCTTTTAAGCCACAGATCCCGTTGTTAATTTTTCTTGTTACCGTTTCATCCAATTGCTTCCCTTTTTATCGTATTTGATTTAATTTTCCTGTTGTTACTATACACTAGGGCTGTCCCCGACTAAGGATTTGGATGGTCGACTAGGATTGGCCAAAATCTGCCGTTAGTCGACTAGTGGTCAACTAAAAAAAAAGTATAATATTTTTATATATATATATATATATATATATATATATATATATATATATATATATATATATATATATATATATATATATATATATTAATAAAAAAATATATATATATATATATATATATATTTTTTTTTTTTAATCATTCCATTTGGGCTGTGGGGGGTGCTTAATGTCTGAAGGAGTCGACTGAAGGCTTCTTGTCCTCTGCAAAAGCATGCAATTGGTCCACTGATGGATACATCTTGATATTTGTCTAGTCTAGTGTGTTCATTAGATGGGTGAAATCCTCTTTCAGTGCCTCTGTGCCTGTTTTCGTAGGCAGTTAGCCTCTGGTATGCGTGCCATTAGCGTTAGCCACGCTTCTAGGCCTCTTTTCTTTTGGAAAGAATGATACAAAAAAATATTATTATATTCGACTAAGAGGTTGGCCAGTCGACTACGGCTCCTTTCGACCGATTAGTCGACTAATCGATGAATAGGGGTCAGCCCTACTATACACATATATAAAATGTTTTACCCTTTCTTTTTTATATAGCTTCTCTCTCCTTGTACAGTGTCCTTGAGTCTGAGAAAGGCGCTTCTCTCTTTAAATCCAATTTATTATTATTATTATTATTATTATTATTATTATTATTATTATTATTATTATTATTATTATTATTATTATTATTATTATTATTATTATTATTATTATTATTATTATTATTATTATTATTATTATTATTATTATTATTATTATTATTATTATTATTATTATGTTTTGGACCTGAGGTGTGACGGTTGATGTGTTGCTGTTGTGCCGTAGAATGCTTAGGATAAGGGGGAGCTCCAGTAGCTCACCACGTACCGCAAGCGCTATTTCAGCGCCGTGGACAACCGTGCTCGTCACGGATCTGGGGCTTAGCGAGTTCGAATCCCGACTGCAGCCGTGCCTTTCCCAGAGTGTCTTCCCCCCCATCTGAACCCTTTCAGCCTGTTTCTGTCGGTCATCCTTGACCAGTATAAATGTGATAAACACATAAAAGAGCCAGGGGAATGGCCAAAGTTTAAAAAAAAAGAATGCTTAGGATATACAGTATCTGTGGGTTTTTGAGAGAGAGAGAGAGGACAGAGAGAGCCTGGTTGTTAAGCCACAGCTCCTAAAGTATGAATGAGAAGTATGTCACCCTCTTCACAGGCACAGCTTCACTCCAGCTGGTGACCAGACAGTCTCGTTCTCTCTCTTTCTGTCTCTATTTTCTCTCTCTCTCTCTCTCTCTCTCTCTCTCTCTCTCTCTCTCTCTCTCTCTCTCTCTCTCTCTCTCTCTCTCTCTCTCTCTCTCTCTCTCTCTCTCTCTCTCTCTCTCTCTCTCTCTCTCTCTCTCTCTCTCTCGCTCTCTCTCTCTCTCTCTCTCTCTCTCTCTCTCTCTCTCTCTCTCTCTCTCTCTCTCTCTCTCTCTCTCTCTCTCTCTCTCTCTCTCTATTTCTTCAACTTCCATTCTCTTTTCTTTGTTTGTTTCTTTCTTTCTCTCTCATTTTCTCATGTCCCCGACCAGGGTAGGTTGAAGGAGAGAGAAAGGATGGGTCTTAAGCAGGGATTTAAAAGCTTCGACAGAGTATCCGTGCAGCCGCATTTTGCACACGTTGAAGATTTTTGATGCTTGAATTAGGTATGCCTGAAAAAAGTGCATTACATTAGTCTAGACGTGATGAGACAAAAGCATGAATTAGGGTTTCAACATCAGAGTTAAAATGGGGCGAATTTTTGCGATATTACGAAGATGGAAGAAGGCAATTAAATGAGAGGGAGGAATAAAAAATTACTCAGAGGTTTTTTATGGTGGAGCTCTGAGATACATGACAAGTATCAAAGTTGAGGGAGATGTCCTGAAACAGGCCTCTGTGGTTTGGGGGGCCAACAGTTAACATCTCATATTTATCTGCATTAAGGAGTACAACGTTTTGCGACATCCACTTTTTAACGGCAAGCAGGCAAGCCTCAATATTTTGTATTTGGGAGGAATCATTTGGCTTAATAGGTATATATAATTGAGTGTCATCAGCGTAAAAATGAAAGTGTATGCCAAATTTGCGTATGATATTGCAGAGGGGTAGCATGTAAATCGAAAATAGCAAAGGGCCCAGAACAGAGCCTTGTGGGACACCGCATTGCACTGGGAGGGTCTCAGATGTTAAATCATTATAGACCACACAATGTGTTCTATCAGTTAAATAAGATTTAAACCAAGCAAGTGCGTGCCCCCGAATGCCAACATGATTCTCGAGCCGACCTAGAAGAATCGAATGATCGATAGTGTCAAAGGCTGTAATGAGATCAAGCAATAAGAGCACAGACGTTAGGGTTGAGTCGAGAGAGAGCAGTAAGTCATTTGTGACTTTGGTAACCGCCGTTTCAGTGGAGTGTAAGGCTCTAAAGCCAGATTGAAAAGATTCATTAAGATCATTGTTTGATAGATGGTCAGTAAGTTGTGTTGCGACAATCCGTTAGAATATTTTGGATAGGAACGTAAGATTGGAGATGGGTCTGTAATTCAAGATTAGAGGGTCGAGGTTCAGTTTTTTAAGTAGTGGTTTAATGACGGCTGATTTAAAGGCCAGGGGCACCACCCCAGTAGACAAGGAGGTGTTGAAGATATTGAGTAGGGCAGGGCCTAGAGTTGGGAAGAGTTTTTTGATGAGAGTTGCTGGAAGAGGGTCAAACAGACAGGTTGAGGGTTTAGCTGCACCAACCAATTTAGAGAGGGCACTAAGTGAGACGTTTTCAAGGCAGCATAGCGTATGGCTGGATTCAAAGTCAGGGGGAAAGCCCATCAGAGGTTGGGAGGGACTCTGATTGTTGAGTAAGCCAACAATTTCATCTCTTATGAGATACATTTTCTTGGTAAAGAATTTAATGAATTTGTTAGCCGAGAACGCATGGTTTAGGGCAGTTGGTTGTTTCTGAGTAAGTTTTGCAACTGTGTCAAACAGAAACTTTGAGTTCTTTTTGTTTTCGTTAATGAGCCTGGAAAAATATGAGGTTTTGCCAAGTCAGATTGCCTTTTTGTAGTTACGTAAACTATCATTCCAGGCAAGGCGGAACATTTCGAGTTTGGTCGAACACCATTTATGTTCAAGTTTGCTTGCAGTGCATATGAGCAACCACTAGGGACAGAGCAGCTAACTGTGAGTGAGTGAGTGAGTGAGTGAGTGAGTGAGTGAGTGAGTGAGTGAGTGAGTGAGTGAGTGAGTGAGTGAGTGAGTGAGTGAGTGAGCGAGTGAGCGTGAGTGAGTGAGTGAGTGAGTGAGTGAGTGAGTGAGTGAGTGAGTGAGTGAGTGAGTGAGTGAGTGAGTGAGTGAGTGGCAGAGTGGCAGTCGGCTAGTGAGTTAATAAGTTACAGTGAGTTGCTGTTTCTAAGAGGACATAATGTAAACAGTGAGCTCCCTCCTCACCTCTGGAACACAGCTAGAGAGAGTCCGCAGCACATTGAAGCTTCTCCTCAAATGGCCTTCCAAGCCCCCACCCCCACCCACCCATGCAACACTGCTGCTCATGGTTCTTGATTGCTTTTCCTGAGACACTACGTCATCCTGAGTGAAACTCAATGCTCTCCGTGTATGAACTGTGCAGACTGAGACGCTGCTGTGTGTGTGTGTGTGTGTGTGTGTGTGTGTGTGTGTGTGTGTGTGTGTATACATGTTATGATTGTATAGTATTAGTGTGTGTCTGTGTAGTAAGGCTGTCACCGAAGCCTGTTTTTGGGATTCGAACTTCGTCAGTGTTTTTCGAACGGACGTTCGAACCTTCATTTTTAATATTACATTTTTTTGAAAAAATTAAATGTTCAAGTATTTTTTTCAACTCATTCCGGGCCAAGCACGAGTATAGTCAGGTTTTAATCGTTATTTCTTTTATTAGCGATATCCGTTCATTTTCATCCATCCAACCTGATGTTATCGTTGGGAATGGGTCTGAGCTCGCAAAAGGGCAAATACTGCCGCCTATCGTCTCCTGGATGGTATTGCACATCATTGGATTGGATTGGCTGGGACTGTGCATCAAAAAAATAAGGCCGGTCCAGGTTTTACTTCTCAGGCATGCAGCTGCAGTTTGCGTACAGAGCCAACAGATCCACAGAGGATGCTGTGAACATGGCTCTGCACTACACGCTGGAACATCTGGACTGCGCGGGCAACTATGTCAGGATCTTGTATGTGGACTTCAGCTCGGCCTTCAACACCATCCTTCCACCCATCCTGGAGCACCAGCTATCCCTGCTGCAGGTGCCGGCCTCCACTCGCAGGTGGATTACGGACTTCCTGTCCAACAGGTCTCAGCGGGTGAGGCTGGGGAAGAGCATTTCCAGGTCTAGGTCCACCAGCACCGTTTCCTCGGCATGACCATCTCCCGGGATTTGAAGTGGGAGCTCAACATCACGGGCCTGCTCAAGAAGGCCCAGGGGAGGATGTTCTTCCTCCGGCAGTTAAACAAATATAAACTGCCGAGGACCATGATGGCCCAATTCTACACGGCCATCATTGAGTCCATCCTCACCCACTCCATCATCTCCTGGTTCCCCGCTGCAGCGGCAAAAGATCTCGCCAAGCTGCAGCGGGTGATTCGCTCCGCGGAGAGGGTGATCGGCTGTCCCCTGCCCTCCCTCAGGTCCCTGCACGACTCCAGGGCGCTGAAGAGGGCGAGGAAGATCATGGCCGACCCATCCCACCCCGGTCACAGCCTCTTCACCCTGCTCCCCTCTGGGAGAAGGCTGAGGATCCCAAAGGCTGTGAAAGCTCGTCACAGACTGAGCTTCTTCCCCTCAGCCGCCAGGCTGATCAATGCCTCAGGTCCCCCCCCCCCCCCCCCTCCCCTCTCTGCCCCCAAGTGACACTGGCACAATGACACTGACTACACTGCACTAGTCCCTACTGGAACTCTGCACTCTTCACTTTATATATATATATATGTATTTTATTGATTAATCCTCCACTGCACTGTTTCTTGTCCTGTGTCTGTGTTGGTGTTGTTGTTTACTGTGAAAAAAGAAAAGAAAATGCATACACTGTATTGCTGCAACAATTACCAATGTGTTTTACACAAATGGCTCAATAAAGGAATCTGAATCTGAGTCCCCCCCACTGGGAGCATCGTGGATCATTGTGTTTTGGACTATAACGTTGGATCAATGGACGCAATCGATATTTGGAATGGCGATCAGGAATTGGATTAATCAGATGTGAGGTAAGGCCTTTATGTTACGAATCTTGGGGTAATCAGATGTTCCTATCACTGCCATCGGAGCGTGTGTGTGTGTGTGTGTGTGTGTGTGAGGTTCGCGCCGACCAAAGTACGGAGAAGCGATTTTTCAGACCCCGCTTCTCTTCGTACATGAGGACACATACTATGGATAATCTAGCGTTTATTTGAAAACTATTCATAAATCAGCCGAAAAATTACAACGTGTTTTGTGTATTCCACTAAAGGGCTATTATCGTGTCTTTCTCTGGAATTACTAGAAATCTCCAAAACTATACTCGTATTCAAAACGGTATAAAACGGAAATGTACAGATGAAAAAACAATCCGTTTTCGTACATGTTGACTGGAAGCAACTCATTGACGATCACTGTGTTATTTATATCTATTGCTATTATATTTTATATGTTTTATGCACTCGCAAATAAGTCCTATTCTCCATTGGATATAGCGTTGGAACGGAAGGGCCATCAGCAGAGGGCGCTGTTGGCCCGGAATGAGTTAATACATTTTATTTTTTTATCTTTTTTTTTTATTTTTTTTTATTTATTTATTATTAAATCAACTTTCCAGCCCCAGACCCAGCCCAGGGAGAAGCCCCAGCCCAACTAAATCAATTAAATCAACTTTCTTTAATGAATATAACTCATCAGTTTTTTTTAATACTATAATATTAGTGTAGCCTAATCTTTATCTGCAACTGTGAAGAAAAACCCCATTGGTTTAAACAGAATGAATAGAAACAAATATTTAAAAATAATAATAATAATAAAAAAAAAATTATTATTAAAAATAAAAAATTCAAATGTTGATTTAGAATTCGAATGCCAACGTAACGAACGAAGGTTCGAATGTTTGGGCTCAGCCCTACTGTGTAGTAGATGTGTTGCAGTGCAGTGAAGGTTTTGGTTTAAAGTTTGGTTGCCTGCAGTGCCTCATCTCTGGGGAAGTTAGCGGTTCAGTGCCTTGTCCATGGGCCAGTTAAAGGTTCTTGCCTTGCTCAAACTTTAGTACTTGCACTTTAGAAGAATTGGTGGGCACAGTAGATAAGTAGCAATAGTACAGTAATAATACTGTCCCTCGTCCATTTGCCAACTCATAGCTGGAATATACCCTCGCCTCCTGTCCATGCTGGGAATCGAACCTCCGACCTTTCGGTTGCTGGTCAGCCTCTCTACCTTTAAGTTATGAACTGGAATTCAAGTAAAGTGTTTTCCAATATCCAAGGCAACCCCTAATGGACACCAAGACCTTCTCCTACTGAACATGTTCCAAATCACACTTCATATAACTTTGCACTCATATTGATTAAGGGTTCAGCTTCAATGTATATTTAATGACCTGTGAGGCAAGTGTCCATTAAGCCAGTAGAGGTTCCTGTACTTACATTTGACTAAGTGTTGTGGCTGCAGCTGAACGATATATCTCTTGTGATATGTGCTTCCACTGCGGAAAACGGCACCAATTCGACAAAGGTGCCAAGAGGGCCCGTCAGCATTCTGATCATATATATTTTTTATTCAGCACAAAATCAAAATCAAAACAGTACAGATATGTAGATATACTTTACATCACGTTCTCAATCAACATCATGTCTGTACCGTATCATTAAGAGACAGCTATGCTTGGGGAAGGGGAAGGGGCGGAATGCACGCCCCGTCAGCATTCTAATTGTCTGTACTGGAATCATTCCACATTGCATAGACTATTAAGTTTACCTTTTTATTTTTTTTTAAAGGAAAATGGGCAGTCCACTTCCCAAAGTTTTATTTATTGAGACAGTAGGAAGACTGAGAGAGGGAGACAGAGCAGAGGAGACGCAGTAGAGAAGGTTCTTTATTGAGACAGTAGGAAGACTGAGAGAGGGAGACAGAGCAGAGGAGACGCAGGAGAGAAGGTTCTTTATTGAGACAGTAGGAAGACTGAGAGAGGGAGACAGAGCAGAGGAGACGCAGGAGAGAAGGTTCTTTATTGAGCCAGTAGGAAGACTGAGAGAGGGAGA
Source organism: Notolepis coatsorum (assembly GCF_963971535.1). Lineage (NCBI taxonomy): Eukaryota > Metazoa > Chordata > Actinopteri > Aulopiformes > Paralepididae > Notolepis > Notolepis coatsorum. The sequence continues at coordinate 139,870,213 of NC_140167.1, read as the reverse complement.
CAGAGCAGAGGAGACGCAGGAGAGAAGGTTCTTTATTGAGCCAGTAGGAAGACTGAGAGGGAGACAGAGCAGAGGACACGCAGGAGAGACGGTTCTTTATTGAGCCAGTAGGAAGACTGAGAGGGAGACAGAGCAGAGGAGACGCAGGAGAGAAGGTTCTTTATTGAGACAGTAGGAAGACTGAGAGGGAGACAGAGCAGAGGAGACGCAGGAGAGAAGGTTCTTTATTGAGACAGTAGGAAGACAGGAGAAGGTTCTGGACCAGCCAGGGTATATGTGTCTCCAGAGTGGTCTTAACCACACCATTTCTGGACAGTATTTTAATATGGATTATTCATAATGTAATTAGGTACATAGATTATTCATGCCCGTGGGGGGAGGTATGTGTCTGTGGTTTGCCTCACAATAAGCCATTGTGCAGGAACCTGGACAAACATTGCTGTATTTCTCAAATGTCTCTCCTTGACCTACTTAATCTCTCCCTTAAACCATCACTTCTCAACTGGATCCACTATTCAGAACACCCTCTGCTATAGATCATTTACAAGGCTATATATACGGTACAGCCTTCATGGTTAATGCTTCTAATTTGGTAACTGTCCTTGAGCCTTCAGTTTTACAGACTTGCTTCGGTGCCAAATCAATAGTTAAGCCATTAACCGTGACCAAATATGGCACAATGCTATACTTATACCGTACTTGAATGTAGTGTAACCACAGCTACTGCAGTTATTCCATTTCTCTCTAGGGGCACCTCAATGCAAATGTACTAAGTGCTGAATTCATCACCCTATTATTAGCTGTAGTTTAGCCCGAAGGGACATTCCTGGAAAGGATGGTGTGGAAAAGTGTCATTATTGTTGTTATTAGCAAGACACTTGTGGCCAGTAGACGTGGACCTCCCGCGGTGTTGGAATGCCCATGTACCACACACGCACGCACACACACACACACACACACACACACACACACACACACACACACACACACACACACACACACACACACACACCACACACACACACACACACACACACACACACACACACACACACACACACACACACACACACACACGTTTGTCAGGAGACCCGTAGCGAGATGTGACTGCCGGAGGAATTTCCTCGACGCACCGATGACACTTTCCGTTTTTTTTGTGTGTAACTCGCCCGACCATCCACTAGGCGGCGGTATTGAGGCGTTGCAGTCCCATTTAGGGTCCCGCTAGGGCACCGGGGGTTGGGTGGATGAATTATGAATGCCATGGCGAAAGAGTTTTATATTGATCTCAAAAACGCTGTACAGCGATGTTGGCGGTCAACGCATGGCAGGCAATAACGCTGTAAAGCGATTTTGGCGACCAATGTGTTAAGCCCGATGGGACCGGTACCGGTCCCAAAATGACATCATGTCATAAATAAACCTCTGCAGACTGTCTGATTTTTTTTTTATATATTTGTTTCAAACATATTCAAGTATAAACATCATAACCATGTCACAACAGCATTTATAATGTATATTATCATCAATACGTTAGTTTAGGAATAGGTTAAAGTATTATTAGATAGATTTTACTTTTCGATTTGGTCTGTTTATTTCGTGAGAGGCGACCATTTTGGAATTTTTTAACCATGGGAATTGTAGTTTTTTGTGGCCATTTTGTAGAGGACAGCACTATCTCTGGATCAGCCTTGGAATTTTTCAGAACTACACTTCCTGAAAGCCTCTATGGGGTTTCAAGCTTCATAACTCTGTATGCATTTTTTAATAACTCCAGTCTCCATAGCTATAATACAGAACACACGATGGGTCTGCAAACATAGCTAAAATGGTCATTAACGCTGGCACCAAACAGTGCAGATGGCGAAAGAGAGAGAGAGAGAGAGAGAGAGAGAGAGAGAGAGAGAGAGAGAGAGAGAGAGAGAGAGAGAGAGAGAGAGAGAGAGAGAGAGAGAGAGAGAGAGAGAGAGAGAGAGAGAGAGAGAGAGAGAGAGAGAGAGAGAGAGAGAGAGAGAGAGAGAGAGAGAGAGAGACAGGCACACACACACATAGACAGAGAGAGAGACAGGCAAGGCCAGATTAAGACTTCAGAGGCCCCTGGGCCAGATTCTTGTGGAGGCCCCCCCCACACACACATACACGTGCACGCACGCTGTTACGACCCTGGCTCATGGGTACGCAACCTATGTGTAATCAACACCAAAACCCTGTGCTCTAACTCAAAAATGCTACTAAACCAAGGAACTACTAATATAACTATAAGCTAAAGTACTGGTAACCCAACGGACAAGGACTGTAAGAACCTGACAGCTCTTTCACTAGGCACAGACCGTGCATGTGTGTTTCTGGGTCTGCCTTTGAAGCTCCCCAGCAGGTAACCAATCAGCACTAATTGGCTAATTGGCAGCCCTCACCTGCCTTCCCTGGTGACACAGGAGTGACCAGGCCTCTAGTACATAACACCTCCCCCACCAAACTGGTTGCCCAAGAGGCAACCACTACACAACAACCCATAAACAAAACAAAAACAACTGTGACCCCTTAGTTGTCAGGGCCTCTACCACAACAGCGACAACGGGTACCACAAACACCGGTACTACGATCGTGAGAGGGCGTCTGCTAGCACGTTGTCCCTCCCACGAATGTGGCGAATATCCAAGTTATACGCCTGGAGGAACAAACTCCATCGCATCAAACGATGATTCGAATTCACCATGCTGCGAAGAAAAACCAAAGGGTTATGGTCTGTATACACAACAAGGGGTAAACTGGAGGATCCCACGTAAACATCAAAATGGTTCAAGGCAAGAACCAAAGCGAGCGCCTCCTTCTCTATAGTAGAGTAGTGCAGTTGATGCCTGTCAAACTTTTTAGAAAAGTAGCACACTGGGTGCTCCACCTCTAATGCATCCTCTTGCAGGAGGACGGCTCCAGCACCGAGGTCACTAGCATCCACTGCCAACTTGAATGGCAGTTGAAAATCGGGAGCTGACAGAACGGGAGCGCTAATCAGAATACCCTTGATGCTCTCAAAAGACTGTTGACAAGTCTCAGTCCACACGAAAGGTACCTTAGGACTGAGCAGATTGGTCAAAGGGGCAACAACAGAAGCAAAGTTCCTACAGAAACTCCTATAGTACCCTGCCATACCTAGGAAGCGCTTTAACTCCCGCCTGGTGATGAGAGCAGGGAAGCCCACTATAGCCTCCACCTTAGCTGTAATGGGGCACACATGCCCACGTCCAACCACCTTACCCAGGTAGGTAACCGTGGCCTGTCCAAATTCACATTTCGCAAGGTTAACTGTCAAGTTAGCATCACCCAACCGCTTGAACACTTCGGCCAGATGCTCCACATGTTGTGACCAAGAGGAACTGTGGATAACCAGGTCATCCAGATATGCCTCACATAACGCTACCCCGCCCAGGACCTTGTTCACTAGCCGCTGAAACGTCGCTGGGGCATTTCGCATGCCAAAGGCCATCACTGTATACTGGCAGAAACTCTCTGGTGTGACAAAAGCGGATATCTCACGTGCTCGCGGAGTAAGCGGAACCTGCCAGTATCCCTTTAGCAAATCCAATTTACTTACAAAGGCTGCTGAACCCACCCGATCGATACAGTCGTCCATCCGAGGCAGAGGGTACGAGTCCGGCTTGGTTACTGCATTAACTTTACGGAAATCAGTACAGAACCGATGAGTGCAGTCTGGCTTATCAACAAGCAGGCAGGGGGAGCTCCACGCACTAGAACTGGGCTCCGCAATGCCATGTCTCACCATATAGTCTACTTCCTTACTCAAGATCCTTCGTTTTTCCGGATTCACCCTATAGGCATGTTGCTTAATTGGCCCTGCACTACCAACATCAATGTCATGCTCGAGTACATTAGTACGACTAGGGACATCAGAAAACAAACGTGTATGCTGTCTAAGTAGGCGCACCACATCCGTACGCTCAGGAAGTGGTAAGTACGACAGGTGTGAGTCCAAGTCACCTAGTATCTGGGTGTTTGGCAACCGGCCCTGAGAAATCTCCTTCGACACAGAACAGTCGGCTACAATAGGAGATGCAGAAACTGTTAGAACAGCCACAGGCTTGACCCCTGACTGGTCAATCTGAGCCCTATCATTGTACGCCATCAACATATTGACGTGACATAATCTACTCTTGCGCCTGCGGTGGGAGTTTTAATCAAGTAGTCGACCTCACCAACTTTGCGCTCAATGGAGTATGGCCCACTGTATTTAGCCTGTAATGCAGACCCAAGAATAGGCGAGAGAACCAACACCTTGTCTCCCGGTGAGAACACCCTATGTCGGGCCCGCCTATCATACCACACCTTCATTTTTCCTTGGGCTACCTTTAGGTTCTCTTTCGCTAGTTCACATGCTCTACTAAGCTTAAGCCTGAAGTCACACACATAGTCCAACAAATTAGTAGAGGAAGGAGTCTGGTCAGCCAACCACTTTTCCTTCAGCAGTTTCAAAGGACCCCTCACTGTGTGGCCGAACACCAGCTCAGCCGGGCTGAATCCAAGAGACTCCTGGGTTACCTCCCTAGCAGCAAACAGAAGCAAAGGAATTCCATCATCCCAGTCTTTGTCGAACTCCGTACAATATGCCCGCAGCATTGTTTTGATAGTCTGGTGAAATCTCTCCAGCGCCCCCTGGGACTCTGGATGATAGGCAGAGGAAGGGCAATGCTGGATAGACAACTGCTGGAGGACCTGAGCAAAGAGACGGGACATGAAGTTAGACCCTTGATCTGATTGAATGACCTTTGGTAGACCAAAAGTCGAAAAAAACCTAACCAGAGCTTTGGATATAGCTGGGGCTGTGATCTTGCGTAAAGGAATGGCTTCAGGAAAACGGGTCGCTGCACACATAATAGTCAAAAGGTACTGGTTCCCTGTCTTAGTTCGAGGGAGGGGACCAACACAGTCAATGAGGATCCGCTCAAAAGGTTCCCCAACGGCAGGGATAGGCTGCAGAGGAGCCTGAGGGATCTTCTGGTTTGGTTTACCAACCACCTGACACACATGGCACGAGCGACAATATTGTGCACATCTGACTTCAAACCAGGCCAACAAAAATGTCTCAGCACACGGTCATAAGTCTTCCTGACCCCCATGTGACCAGCAAGATCATGATCATGTGCTAGATGCAGTATATCAGGACGATACACGGCTGGAACAACAATCTGAAACACACTGCCCCAGTCATCCAGACTGGACAGGTTAGGTGGTGTCCACTTTCTCATGAGCACGTCATTGCTAACAAAGTATCCTTGAGACGTATCTACCATTTCATCCTCTAAAACCGCCTCTTCAAAGAGGGACGACAAGGAGACATCCTTGTTTTGCTCTAGTACCAACTGCTCATGAGACGGAATCACCTTACCAAACCCCTCATCAGGGCCACTTTTCAACTCAACAAAGAACGTGTCACTAAGTGTCATATCACCATCTAAGTTAACAACCTCATGGGTGTCACATTTGACCTTTGACATTGCGCGTGTTACCGCACACACAGGAAACACTCCTGGATGCTTCTGTGCGAGCTCATCAGGAACCTCAGAAACTACAGGGACGGGAATTACAACTGGAGTAGCCAGCACTTTGCCACCGGCCAAATCGTTCCCTAGAATGAAGGACACCCCCTTTATGGGAATGTGAGAACACACTCCTACGACAACATTGCCTGATACTAAGGGAGAGTTTAGCGAGACCTCATGCAAAGGAGTATTCACAAAGCCTCCTCCAAAGCCCTGAACAATGGCACCGGAATGCAATGAAGAATCTTCCGAAAATGGCAAAATCCCATCCAGAATGAGAGACTGGAAAGCTCCTGTATCTCTCCATATTGTAATAGCCTGCCTTGATCCTAATTCACCAACCAGTGAAACAAATCCATCCATCCTAAATGTTGAGGAGCCCTCTAGCTCCCTGTCTGCACCTTTGATACTTCGCACCCCACCCTCTAATGTCGGCATAGGTGTCCTACCAGATTTCTACCAGAGCCACCGTTTTTACATTTTTCTGCTTAAGCACAGGGCATCCAGCAACGATATGACCAGGCTCCTTACAGTAAAAACAGATAACCCCCTCTGGGAATGCACTAGCAGAGCCACCTTGCCTAGGAGTCGAAGTAAACCGACCAGCAGACACAGGTGCCGGGAACCGGCTCCCCTGAGAAGGACGCCTACTACCCCTGGACTCCACACGGCCCTCCTCTACAAAGACAGATTTGTGTGTTAACACAAACTCATCAGCCAAGACAGCAGCGTCGGCTATCTTCGATACCTTATGCTCATTTAGATGTGTGGAAACGTTATCAGGAACACACCTCTTAAATTCCTCTAGGAGAACCAACTGTCTGAGCTGCTCCCTTGACTCTGCTTTTTGCGAGGTGCACCACCGGTCAAACAGGTTCTCCTTCTCTTTTCCAAATTCAACATAAGACTGCCCCTCCTGCCTACGATAACCTCTAAAACGCTGACGATAGGCCTCGGGGACCAACTCATAAGCCCTCAATATGGAAGCTTTAAAGGATAACTCCACTTTTTTTTTAAATTAGCTTATTTAACATCTTCCCTGGAGTTAGACAAGAAGATGCATACCTTTTTTGTCTCTGTGCGTGCATTTTAGCTTTGGGAATAGACGCTCCGTTAGCATAGCTTAGCTTCATCACTGGAAGTGGGGGAGGACAGTAGCCTTACAGTGCCTTACAGTGTATTGCAAGGTCTGACATTGACCAAACTTGATATGCATGACCTTGGTGGGCTCTAGGTCAACTCCTGAAAAGGGGGTCAATGTCAGACCTTGCAATCAAAAGTTAGGGGCGCACTGAAATTATGGCAAGGGTTATTAGCCCCCTAACTTTTGATTGCAAAGTCTGACATTGACCCCCTTTTCAGGAGTTGACCTAGAGCCCACCAAGGTCATGCATATCAAGTTTGGTCAATGTCAGACCTTGCAATACACTGTAAGGCACTGTAAGGCTACTGTCCTCCCCCACTTCCAGTGATGAAGCTAAGCTATGCTAACGGAGCGTCTATTCCCAAAGCTAAAATGCACGCACAGAGACAAAAAAGGTATGCATCTTCTTGTCTAACTCCAGGGAAGATGTTAAATAAGCTAATTTAAAAAAAAAGTGGAGTTATCCTTTAACCAGCTCATAATCAGCGCTTTGTTCAAGGGACAGAGCAGTGTATGCTTCTTGTGCCCTACCAACCAAAACACATTGCAGCAGCAGTGTCCAGGCGGTATCAGGCCACTTCAATGTGGTTGCCACCCGTTCAAAAAGGGGAAAATATCTTTCCACGTCTTTCTCAAAGAATGGTGGCACCATCCTAATATTCCTGCCTACATCAAACCCGGAACGTGACTCTGGATGCAGAGAACCCGCCTGCAAGGCAGCATGCTTAAATGCAAGCTCCTTCATTGCACGATCGTGCTCTCTCTCCTCTCTCCTCTCCTCTTGTTGTAGCTGTTTTTCCTTAAGCTCCCGCTCTCTCTCATCTCTCCTCTCCTCTTGTTGTAGCTGTTTTTCCTTAAACTCACGCTCTTGTTGTAGCTGCTTTTCCCTAAATGCCAACTCCCTAGGCCCCCAATCGATGGCAACACCTTCCGCCACGCCAGAGAGTTGTGGAGACACCTCAGACAAAAGAAGCTCATCCACCGTTGCCACAATCACCTGCTCCTCAATGAGTATAGCCCTCAAAGTCCCCAAGGCAGTCGTTTTTAACCGCTTCTCACTGGCAGTAAGCTCCACATTGTAGTGCACAGCAAGCTTCAGAAGCTGCTCTTTGGAAAACCTTCCCAACATCTCGTCAGAGGGGTTCTCAACAAAATCCTTAATGGTAGCCATCGTTACTGTACCAGTCACCACAAGCTACTCACTTTACCCTACAGTCACTAAGAACCACTAACAAATCACGAAGAACCACCAAAGAACCACTGAAAAACCACTAAAGAACCACTGAAGAACCACGAAGAACCACTGAAGAACCATGAAGAATGCTAATGCCAATAATAACAACCATAAAGGGACGCGGTGGAAATGTGAGCTCTACGGAGCGCACCTTTCCAGGTTGCACAAACAAACAAAAAAAAATAAAAAAAAACACACCCACCCTAAATAGACGTGTCATACACGCAGGGTGTTAGGTGCTACCAGGTATGCTCACCAAACACTTAAACAAACAAAATAAATCCAACAAAATATTCCAAACAGGTGCGCCTTCTAACCTGATGTGACCACATATGCTTCTACGTCTAAACTGCAGAAAACCACGGCCTACCACATGTCTACCCTAAGAAACACTAAATCAAGCCCTACCACACTACCTGTGTTTCCTGGCCGCCCTAACCTACCTACCCTTAAACTAATGCCCTGTAGACCTAACTTTCTTCAACCACACCTGCTACCAGTCAAAGATCATATACAATCATTTCATTGACCGCCCCAGGAGTACGCGGTGCACCGGACGCTAACCAACAACCAGAAAATAATATCCCTATCTACATGTGGTGCCTACTAAACTATATATTTTAACAGCATAAGTAGTCACATCAAATTACAAACAAATACGGCATACTCACCTGTTTGATGAAAATGGCTCAGCCCCCACGTTACACCATGTGTAACGAACACCACCCAAACCATAATATGATGACACCCCGTGCAACACAAAAAAAAATCACCAAACAAAGTGCTAGGGGTAAAAGATCCTGGACGAGCCCCCAATTGTTACGACCCTGGCTCATGGGTACGCAACCTATGTGTAATCAACACCAAAACCCTGTGCTCTAACTCAAAAATGCTACTAAACCAAGGAACTACTAATATAACTATAAGCTAAAGTACTGGTAACCCAACGGACAAGGACTGTAAGAACCTGACAGCTCTTTCACTAGGCACAGACCGTGCATGTGTGTTTCTGGGTCTGCCTTTGAAGCTCCCCAGCAGGTAACCAATCAGCACTAATTGGCTAATTGGCAGCCCTCACCTGCCTGCCCTGGTGACACAGGAGTGACCAGGCCTCTAGTACATAACACACGCACAGTGGCGTTTTTATATGTCAATTTAAAAAATATATCGAATATTTAGAAGTGGTGGGCTCTGAGGGCCAAGCTAAAAGGACTTTGATCACCCCTGCCCACTTTGACAACCTAGGATGGCTTAGAGTAGACGACAGAGTACAGCAACTTGCAATGGGCCTGGTCTACAAGATACACTACGCGACCAAGGTACCCATGTACATGTCAAAATACTTCCCAAAGGTCAGTGAATACCACGATCACAACACCAGAGGGAGCTCCACAAATCATGTTAAACCCAGATTCGGCTCAAACAAGGGACTAAACACGTTTCGCAATTATGCCACATCAATGTGGAACGCCCTACCCACATCTGTAGAGGAATGTGAATCACTACCCACTTTCAAAAACACTCTCAAAGAACACCTGACGGGGTGAAAAAAGTAGAGATAGTTGGTATGCTTTGCCGAAGTAACGCGCTCTTTCTGTCCCTTTCCTGTTTAGATTTTAACTTAGCAGCTCCGCTTTCCCACCGTTTAACTTTTTTATCCATGTTTTTTGAGTGTCATATGATCATACAGTACTACTCGAGTCTTAGCCTACTTGATCAACTTGCAAGTGCAATTCTCGCGATCAATGGTCACCTGACCTGACAGTGACCCCTGGACCTGGACGTCAGTGTCACGTAGACTCAACGTCTCTCACCCCTCATTATCAAACAATCAATCATATTTTTATTTGCAATACACATTTTTTTATAAAAATAGATAGAGAAGAGATGAGATGATACTATTAGTCACTATAGATGCTGTGAAAGTAAACGCTGGATGAGGATCTGATTATATATATATTTTTTTCCGTATCTCTTTTATTTTTTTTACTAGTGTGTAGTGGAGGCCCCTAGTCGTGTTATTTCTAAACCTAGCCGCATTTCTGGCAAGACGCTCTCTGATTGGCCGACGCCTGTTTCTACACTGGTTAAGCTTAGGCACTCTTTCGAAGTTGGTTAAGGTTAGAGTTTGTCTTAGAGCGTGACGGCAAGTTCTTTCGACGGTTAAGCTTAGGCACTCTTTCGAAGTTGGTTAAAGGATAACTCCACTTTTTTTTTTAAATTAGCTTATTTAACATCTTCCCTGGAGTTAGACAAGAAGATGCATACCTTTTTTGTCTCTGTGCGTGCATTTTAGCTTTGGGAATAGACGCTCCGTTAGCATAGCTTAGCTTCATCACTGGAAGTGGGGGAGGACAGTAGCCTTACAGTGCCTTACAGTGTATTGCAAGGTCTGACATTGACCAAACTTGATATGCATGACCTTGGTGGGCTCTAGGTCAACTCCTGAAAAGGGGGTCAATGTCAGACTTTGCAATCAAAAGTTAGGGGGCTAATAACCCTTGCCATAATTTCAGTGCGCCCCTAACTTTTGATTGCAAGGTCTGACATTGACCCCCTTTTCAGGAGTTGACCTAGAGCCCACCAAGGTCATGCATATCAAGTTTGGTCAATGTCAGACCTTGCAATACACTGTAAGGCACTGTAAGGCTACTGTCCTCCCCCACTTCCAGTGATGAAGCTAAGCTATGCTAACGGAGCGTCTATTCCCAAAGCTAAAATGCACGCACAGAGACAAAAAAGGTATGCATCTTCTTGTCTAACTCCAGGGAAGATGTTAAATAAGCTAATTAAAAAAAAAAGTGGAGTTATCCTTTAAGGTTAGAGTTTGTCTTAGAGCAGGCGATAGAACGCCAGGTAGTTTGCAGGCTGTTCGGCGCGGAAATGGGCAAAGACACAGCTCGTCACGCGATTGGGCAAACATGTCAGTGGCCAATCAGAGAGCGTCAGTCAGTGCCAATCAGAGAGCGTCTGCCAGAAATGCGGCTAGGTTTAGAAATAACGCCCCCTAGTCACTAGGGGGAGCTCGATGATATCCGCTATCAGCACCGGCGGGTCTCTGCTGTCTGTCATGAATAATGATCCCAATCTGCCTTATTCGTGTCGGGGCTGTGTCTATTATTTTACCAACGGATTTCCAGTTCCGCGTTCGTGTTCTGCGATCTGATTGGCCACTGACGTTTCTTAGGCGACTCTTTCGAAGTTGGTTAAGGTTAGAGTATGGAATCAGGGCTGGTGTTCTATCGCCTTGCTCTAAGACAAACTCTAACCTTAACCAACTTCGAAAGAGTGCCTAAGCTTAACCGGTGAAAGAAAGAGGCGTCACACGATTGCCGCTACCAGAATTCAGTATTCAGTATTCAGGCGTCGGGGCTGGGATGTGGAGATGCAAGTTTTGACTTTTTATTGCTGTTTTTACCTCAAACGGAAAACCTCAAACTCTTATGAAGAGGAGAAAAAATACTCAAGATTAGCCACTTGCAGATGGCAGGGTGTGACGTACTGTATATTTTAGTTGATGAAATATTTTTGTTGACTAAATATTTTAGTTGATGAAATATGTTTTCATTTCAGTGTCACAGTATGACATCGATCTCCAAAATAAGAAAAAAAAAAATTAAATGTGGGGCCTCTAGTGACGAGGTTCCCCCAAAAAAATTTAAAATAAAAGTTCAAAAAAAAATAATAATAATTTGGGGCCTCTTGTGACGAGGGCCTCCAAAAGGCCTCTAGTGACGAGGGGCCTCCAAAAAAATTATATTAATTAATTATAATTTTTTTTTTTTTTGAGGCCCCTCGTCACTAGAGGCCCACGGGCCGCTGCCCGGACGGCCCGGTCGTTAATACGGCCCTGGAGACAGGCACATACACACACACACAGAATGGCATGCTATGCGTGGCTCCAGAAAGCTGGTGGCCGAACACACTATTTCCTCTGTAAACGCGATCTATGGTCAAAAGTTCATAGTTCACATTTCAGGGGTCAAGGGGTCATACAGTTGGACCATCTGGCCCACAGAATCTTGAGATATCTAAGAAAACATTGCATCATAATGCTTGCCTGGGCTATCATGAAGCCACACCACACCAAATGTTCTATGCTTATTGTTTACTGTATTTTACATTATAATGCAGTTTGTCTTCTGTAGGATAATCAGGGCTATAGCATATTTGAATGCCTCAATGAGGCTTCAGACTGGTGGTGGTGATGCATGTTGACACAGTATGAACGTTAGTTGTGTTAGGGTTAGGGTTATGCTACTGTATATCATAATGCATGTTGACACAATATGAACTCCAGTTGTGTTAAATTACATACAAGAGGTGTTTTCTCATCTACAATCTCATCTACAATTAGTAAAAAGCCAAAACTCCAACACTAACACACATGTCTTTCCACACACAGACACACTCACACACACTCACTCACTGCACCCAAGCCAACACACACACACACAGACACACACACACACACACACACACACACACACACACACACACACACACACACACACACACACACACACACACACACACACACACACGCATGCATACACGTTACACACAAACACACACACACACACACACACACACACACACACACGCACATCCATATGCACACACACACATACACACACATTCATATACACACATACGCACACACTCAGACACATTCATATACACACACATTCATATACACACACATACATACACACACACATTCATATACACACACATACACACACACTCACACAAATATACAGTACATGCACACAAAAACAATATCACAACTGTTTGCTTGTGGTCCTGCTTAAGATAATGTTGGGACATACAGTAACCAACTCATCAGACAGGACAGAGGTGGCTCGTGGTGGTTAATCAGTTAAGGCCTTAAGGTCACGACCTCAGACACGGCCCTCCGACTAATGTGTGAGATCACAGAGCAGGCATTTACCTCCTGGAGACTGAGTCAAAACACACGCACGCACGCACGCACGCTGTTGTGACTTTTTGATAGTAATATATAATTTGAACAGCTTGAAATATATCATTTATTATTGTAGCAAAAGGTGAAATGAAATTGGCATAAATATGTTTTATAATAGCCTAAATGGAGATTCAAGTTAAATTGTTTATCATATTGTTTAGAATTAGATTGCATTATAGGACTGTATTCTGTGGTGCACCATCTTTGCCCCCAGTGGGAAGTCAGCTGCGCGCAGGCCTATAGCCACACGCTTCAACGCTAATTAGCAACGCGTGCCACCTGTAAAAGGGTGTGTTTGATCCTTCGGGAAAAGTTAGTTGACAGAATGTTTGTTAGAATAAGCTATGCCTCGCTGCTGCTCTGCTCTAGAAAAACCTGTAAAGGGAGAAACGAATTAAATGGATGGAATTGAGAACTACATTTCTGCCTCTTGGTCGTCAATGAAACATGAAGAACAAAAACTGTGAAATATGAATAATCATACGTGTTTAAATAAGAAGAGGATTTGGAACAGTTTATTGTGCAAACAAAGTGGTGCCGAAACCAGGGAGAATTTAAGTATATTCTACACGGACGGACTAATTGGATAAAGAAGAAAAATGACTGAACTAACAAGATTGAAGGCTATCCGAGGAGCAATAAGGACGTCTGTAACCAAGTTGCTGAACAAGATAGACGAGCAGATAGGAGCAGAGGCCCCATGTCTGTCCGACTTGGAGGAAAGTAAAGAAATATTAGTAGTCAAGGAGACTACTCTAAATGGACATGATCGGGACATTGCAGCAGCGACGGAGGAGAGGGACCTGGTCGAAGAAGTGACCACGGCTCTGGACTATATGGACCAAATAATCAAAAGGAAAACTCGGATCAACAGGTTGGTGCGCGACTCTCTCATAAAGACAGAAGAGGAGCGACAGAGAAGAGTGAGCGATGGGAGCTCACACTCATCAAGTAGATCGGATCATATAAGACTTCCGAAATTGATAATTGGAAAATTCAGTGGTGATATAAGCCGATGGCAAGACTTTTGGAATCAATTTAAAGTGTCGATTCACAATAACACCACCCTGAGTTCCGCTGACAAGTTCAGCTATTTGAAGTCATTATTGACAGACACGGCCGCAAACGTAGTCGCAGGATTATCCTTATCCGACGAGAACTACGACAATGCAATTGCAATGTTGATGGAAAGATTTGGCCGTAAAGATTTGATCATAAACGCACACATGAACAAGCTCCTTAATCTAACCCCTGTAAAGAGTGCCACGAACATTAACGCACTAAGGAGATTGTATGATGACTGTGAAATACAAGTGAGGAGTTTAGACGCACAGGGCGTTGTATCGGACTCATATGGAAGTCTACTGTGCCCGATTCTCATGAAAATGATTCCCGAAGAAATAACCCTGGAGTTTACGCGTGTTCAGGCTACAGGGTCTGTATTGAAAGTCAAAGACCTAATGACATTCCTGCAAAGGGAACTCGAGAGTCGGGAAAGGACAATGAACTTGACACAGAGAAAGGAGACTCCACCTCCACCCGCAGACAGTGTCTGGGAAAGGAGGAGTCGGCGGCCCCAGCGCGCGGGCGCCGCATCGACATCTACATTTTACGCAGCTGATAATGAAGATGGAAAAGCATGTGTATTCTGTAACAAAAGCAATCACAGATCAAAGGACTGTTCAGAATTCACTGCTGAGATCAGAAAAGAAAAATTAAAAGTACAGGGCAGATGCTACAGATGTCTAGGTGCCAGGCACACTTCTAGTAAATGCAAAGTGAATGTACTGTGAGGAGTGTAATAGTGTATGGCATCATAGAACAGTGTGTACCAGACAGAAGGGCACACAGAGTAATGTTAGGGAGAACCCCACAGATACTGTAGTGTCAATTGTCCCAACATCAGAAAGGGGCACAGTTCTGCTGCAGACAGCGACTGTATGGATAGAAACACCCACACGCAGCCAGATAGTGCGGTGTGTTATGGATGGGGGTAGCCAACGCAGTTTTATAAGAGAAGATATCTCAAAGGCTCTAAATCTACCAGTAGTAGGAGAGGAGGTATTGAACCTGCACACATTTGGCTCGCTAGTACCCAAACGAATAACCTGTAGGAAGGTTATAGTGTATCTGAGAAATATTCGAACCAACCAAGCAGTGGAACTAGAACTACTGGAGACGCCACTGGTGAGCACGTCATCAAACCTGACAACAGCCAGTGAGAAACTGAGAGGAACGCTGCACAAAAGAGGAATGCAACTTGCTGATACCCCAGTGAGGGGAATGGAATCAGAAAAGCTTGGAATCTTGATCGGAGGTGATCACTATTGGAAAATCGTCACTGGACGAATGGAGAGACTGGATGACGCACTAGTTGCGCTAGAAAGCAAGTTTGGATGGTTAGTGCAAGGAACTGTCACAACGGCGATGATGTGTGTCACAGAGACTCCAGACGTGGACGTGATGCTCGTGAGCATGGGAGAGGAGCAAGCGCTTTCAAACCAGTTGCGCAGCTTCTGGGAAACTGAATCCCTCGGAATTGACATGTCAAAAGAAGGCCGCGCTGAGAGCGCAGACGCTGCAGACGTGCTACTGAAATTCGAGGAGTCAATCAAATACACGAACGGGAGATATGAGGTTCGGTTGCCATGGAGAGAGGAACAGGTGATCATCGCTGATAACTACGCCACAGCTGAGAGTAGATTTGCTCACCTGGTAAGAAGATTCCATAGCAACCCCGTACTGTACCATAAATATAATGACGTCATCCAAGAGTACCTAGCCGATGGAATAGTAGAAATAGTAGAACAGGTGCAGCCCAAACAATTGGAGAACCCTATCTACTATTTACCCCATCATGCTGTAATTAGAGATCAAAGAGAAACGACTAAATTAAGAGTAGTATTTGATGCGTCTTCACATGGAAGAGATTGTCGGTCTCTTAACGAGTGTCTCCAAACCGGCCCCAATTTAAATCCAGACCTGTTAGGCATTCTAGTCAGATTTAGACAGTATAAAGTGGCCCTCATGTCAGACATTACGAAGGCCTTCCTTCAGATTTCTCTAAACGAACAGGACAGAGATGCACTGAGATTTCTCTGGACCACCGGAGACACATTGTCAATGGACCAGATCAGCATTCTGAGAATGACACGAGTTCCATTCGGAGTGTCCTCCAGTCCATTTCTATTAGCAGCCACAATTCGTCATCATCTAAAGAAATACGAGAATAAATATCCAGAGGTCGCAAAAACCCTAGATGAGTGTCTCTACGTAGATGACTATATCTGCGGTGCTCACACAGTAGAGGAGGCTTTAAAAATCACTCAAACAGCCAAGGAGATCATGTCTGAAGCTGGAATGGATTTGTGCAAGTGGAAAACGAATTCAAATGAGCTGCAAAGAGAATGGACACAACAAGTGAAAAATGAACAGGTGGAAGTCAAAAGCCAAACGCCAATGAAAGTGTTAGGGCTGACATGGAGAACAGAAACAGACGACTTTGTGTTTGAAATGAAGGATTTTATTGAACATTTAAAAGACAAAAAAAACACGAAGAGAGGAGTTCTCCAATCCGCAGCACGAATCTTTGACCCAATAGGGTTTTTATCCCCATTTAGCATTAGGGTAAAATGCCTGTTCCAAAAAAATGTGGGAACGGGGTCTCGACTGGGACGCACAGCTCCCAGATGACCTCTCCGAAAAATGGAACCAGTGGTGCGCTGAAATTCCTGATTTAGGCTCTATAGCCATAAGCAGAAGTTACACTTCAGAACTACAGAATAGTGACGACACGCTTTTAGATAAAGAGATCCACATATTCTGTGATGCGAGTGAAAAAGCTTATTGTGCAGTAGCCTATTTGCGCACGACAGATATAGATGGAAAATGCGCCACTAGTCTAATAACGGCCAAAACTAAAGTTGCTCCATTAAAGAAAATCACCCTACCTCGACTGGAACTGATGGGAGCTTTGATAGGGTCTAGACTAGGACATTTTGTATGTGAACAATAAAAAATGCCTGAAATCAAGACACACTATTGGACAGACTCAATGATCGCTCTCCATTGGATCAAAGGCACGGCTAAACAATGGAAGCCGTTCGTTCAGAACCGAGTGATCGAGATTCAGAACCTGACCCTCCCAGAGAACTGGGGGCACTGCCATGGAGCAGAGAACCCGGCCGATCGCGGCACACGGGGCTCCAGCGTAAAGACGCTAAAAGATGACTCTCTGTGGTGGCACGGGCCACAGTGGTTAAGAGAGCCAACCGGAAAAAGTACGTCAAAAGATGATATTGATGAAGGAGTGAATTTGGAGGAGTGTGTGGTGCAAAGCCAGATAGTGAAAGAGGAGAAAACAAGTATGTGTTTGGGCCCGCTATTTGACCTGGGAAAACACAGTAAACTCAACCGAGTCCTGCGCGTCACAGCGTGGATGCTGCGTTTTACAAACAATACACAGAAGAAAGAAAAAAAGAAATCTGGTCCGCTGTGCGCAGAGGAAATCAGAGAGGCGGAGAAATACTGGACAAAACTCTCCCAAACAGAAAGCTTCCCAAAAGAACAATCAGATTTGTTAAATGGAAGAGAAGTGCATAGAGGCTCAAAATTTATGAGCCTAAAACCGTGCATGGATAATGAAGGGCTTCTGCGCGTCGGAGGACGGCTTCAGGAAACCAACTGGGATTACGCACAGAAACACCCTCTCATACTGTCCGGGACTAACCCCTTCTCCTTGCTGGCCATTAAGAGAGCGCACAATGATGTATTCCACTCTGGTTTACAAGACACCTTGACACAGGTGAGAGAACAGTTTTGGATATTAAGAGGACGCCAGTTGGTGAAGAAAATGGTAAAACAGTGTCTCGTCTGTCGAAAAAGTAAATTAAAAGCAGGCCAACAATGTACTGCGCCCTTGCCCAAAGATAGGGTGACAGAGGCCCAGCCGTTCGAAGTAACGGGTGTAGATTTCGCAGGGCCATTATATGTAAAGCCCCAGAATAAAAAGGCATATGTAGCTTTATTTACTTGTGCAGTGACAAGAGCTGTGCATTTAGAAATAGTATCAGACCTCAGCACAGATTCATTTCTTTTGGCCTTTAGACGATTTGTGGCCCGACGAGGAATCTGTACCACGATATATTCAGACAACGCAAAAACATTCAAGCGTGCAGACAAAGATCTGAGAGCTATGTATAATTTGATAAAAGATACGAAGATACAGGAGTTCTTTGCAGGGAAAATGATCACCTGGAAATACATAGTAGAACGGGCAGCTTGGTGGGGCGGGATGTGGGAATGCATGGTGAGGTCAGTAAAGGTGTGCTTAAGAAAGGTGTTAGGAAAAGCGTTTTTGACATTTGAAGAGCTTCAAACGTTGCTTACTGAAGTGGAGGCTGTTGTCAATTCAAGACCCCTCACCTTCACACACGCAGAGTGCGGAGAGCCTGCTCCGCTAACCCCAGCCCACTTCTTGGTGGGACAGAGACTCACGACCCTACCTCCACTGCCCACTCCCCCCAATTACCACGCTAATGCTGACGCAGCTAAGCTCAACAAACGGTTACAATACCGTCAGAGACTGATCAACGGATACTGGATTCGATGGAAGAAGGATTATTTAATGGAGCTGAGATCAGCACACACAGCATCGAACAAGCCCAGCACATTCAAGGTGGGCGACCTGGCTTTACTGCACGAAGACAAACAGCCAAAGCATATGTGGAAAATGGGTCGCATTGAACAGGTGTTCGTAGGACGGGACGGAAAGGTTCGTTCATGTTCGTTAAGACTCCCCAAGAATCTGGTCTTGAAGAGACCGGTACAGCTGCTGTACCCCTTGGAACTAGAAGAATGATGACACCATGGGAGCTCATCGGGGGGGAGTTTGTTGTGACTTTTTGATAGTAATATATAATTTGAACAGCTTGAAATATATCATTTATTATTGTAGCAAAAGGTGAAATGAAATTGGCATAAATATGTTTTATAATAGCCTAAATGGAGATTCAAGTTAAATTGTTTATCATATTGTTTAGAATTAGATTGCATTATAGGACTGTATTCTGTGGTGCACCATCTTTGCCCCCAGTGGGAAGTCACACACACACACACACACACACACACACACACACACACACACACACACACACACACACACACACACACACACACACACACACACACACACACACACACACACACACACACACACACACACATACACACACACACACACTCTCCTCCTGGAGAGTAACACAAAACAAACACATGTAGACACACACACACATACCAAATAAATATAGACACTGAAAGACATTATCGCCAGGTGAATAATTAAACACGGAATATGTAATACAACGTAACACGCATACATATATATACATATATCACATGAAGGGACATAATCACAGGCTATATTCAGCAGCTTACACACAGCCGGCACAGATGCATACACGCCACACACTCAGGCAGTCTGGACAAAAATAGGCCTCCCGCCTTAAAAAACTGCACTGGTGTGAAGAGGAAGATAGGGTTTCCTCCAGATGGGATGACCTCTGGCAAGTTAAGGTGGACTGACTAAAATCAGCCTCACATTTGATCTAAGAGTGGAACTCTGCCTAGAATAATGGTTTGATTCCGGCTCCTCCTGGCAGCGTGTCGAAGTGTCTTTGAGCAAGACACTTAACCCCTAACTGCTCCCTATGAGCAAGTTGATACCTTGCATGGTTGCCTCCGCTGTCAGTGTGTAAATGTGTGAGTGAATGTGATTGGCATTCCAGTCCATTTAGATAGATAGATAGATAGATAGATAGATAGATAGATAGATAGATAGATAGATAGATAGATAGATAGATAGACAGACAGACAGACAGACAGACAGACAGACAGACAGACAGACAGACAGACAGACAGACAGACAGACAGACAGACAGACAGACAGACAGACAGACAGACAGACAGACAGACAGACAGATAGATAGATAGATAGATAGATAGATAGATCGATTTTACATGATAATTATATATTGTAATTAGGGATGTCCGATATTTTCGGCCTACCGATATTGGCATTAAAATGTGATATCGGAAAATATCGGTATCGGTTTTCATTTTTTTTTTTTTTTTTTTTTTTTTACATTTCTATAACCTTTATTTACCCAGGCAAGCAAGTAAGAACAAATTCTGATTTTATTTATTGTCAAAAGTATGCATAATGTTATGTTAATTCCACAACAAGACATATGTAATGTTAATTACCTGAAATTATTCCGTTTTTTTGGGGGGGAAACCCTGCATATATCAGTATCGGTTGATATCGGTATCGGAAATTAAGAGTTGGACAATATTGGTATATCGGTATCGGTAAAAAAGCCAATATCGAGCATCCCTAATTGTAATGTAGCTTTGACAATTTTAATTTAGAGAGCGAGGGGGGGTAATGTGCCACAAAGGTCATGAGTGTATGTCTTGTCTTGGGAACACTCAGAACCAGTGACGTCAACCTCTGATCGTGATTGTGTTTAAATTTCAAAATGAAAATCTGTGCGTGGGCTGTTTGAGCTGCAGTCATATGTTTGTTGTTATCAGACTGAGAGAATGACTGTGCTTTGTTTTCCATCGATCCTGCCATGTTGCTGCTGTCTGCTATGCTAATGTGCAGATGGCTAGGTGAGATGGACTGCTTGGAGCTTGGTGGGAACATTAGGCTACTATTATATACTTGCATCGCTATATTATATTATATTATATATTATATTATAAATAATAAATAATAATAAATATAATATAAATAATATAAATATTATTTGTACAGAGAAATTAGAATTCTGAAACGTAGGCTACAAAGTGAGGACATTTCTACAAGTCCTCATGTAGACGTTTGAAAAGGAACTACTTTAGGGTTTCAATTTAGAAATATAGAAAGTCACGCCTCACTGCTGACATCGACACATATCACAACCTCTTGTTAACATTCTCCAAAACCATTACTAATGCCAAAGCTTCTTTCTTTCACCATAGGATCAAGGGCCCTCATTTATCAATTTTTCTTAGAAAGTATTCTATTTTCATACGTAAGCACAGAATTTAGAATGTGTGCACGCACAAAAAAAACTGGATTTATCACACGTGCGTACACAGGTCCTACGCACAGTTGTCTTGATAAATATCACCTTGCTCCTAAGCTGGAGCTCGTGCACTGTTTTAAGTATTTGCATACCAGAACCGCCCCGATTAACCATATACGATAATGGAACACCCCCATGAAATGTGGAAAAGTGGACTAAGCCGAGGGAAGCATGTTGTACACGTTGATGTCGGATATTATATCTATTAACTTCCTAAAAGACCATTGCTGCCTGGACACCGCAAACACTAATAAAGACCATTAACCGTTTTGCCGTTGCCCGTTGGTGTCATTAATGCATGCTGGAATAAGAATGCCTTTCTTAATTTATTTTTAATATTAATAATTATTATATTACAATAAAAGACAGCTCCGTCTTTTAATACACACATATATTGTACAGTAACGTCAAATAAATACTACAGTCCCAGCTGAAATAAAGGTTCTGCACGCACATACCAGCAGTGATCCACAGCATAAAAGATAGCCACTTTATAATACTATTCTGAGTAGATAATTCATCTGTATCGCAACAGAGTCACGGATCTGGTCGGGGCAGGTAGCATTATGTCGGGAAAATCTTTATGAAATAAACAAATGTGAATTAAAGAATTTAAAAATGAAGTTTAGCATATTAAATCGTTTTATAAGCAGTAGATAATTCATCTGTATCGCAACAGAGTCACGGATCTGGTCGGGGCAGGTAGCATTATGTCGGGAAAATCTTTATGAAATAAACAAATGTGAATTAAAGAATTTAAAACGAAGTTTAGCATATTAAATCGTTTTATAAGCTTATAGCTTTTTTCGTGCTGATTTGAGAAGGGTCCAGCTGCAGAGCCGGAGAGCAACTCTCAGGGCCAAGATAATACTTACACTATTTTGAGAGAGACAGCAGAGAGACAGACAGCAGAGAGACAGACAGACAGACAGACAGACACAGTGTGTGTGTGTGTGTGTGTGTGTGTGTGTGTGGTGTGTGTGTGTGTGTGTGTGTTGTGTGTGTGTGTGCGTGCGTGCGTGCGTGCGTGCGTGTGTGACTACTAGTGATGTGACTACTAGTGTGTGACTACTAGTGATGCCGGTGCGCCGGCATACACGTTCATGATGCAAGTGCACCGGTGGAATAAGTCCGCGTCGGCAAAATGTCAGGCTGAACTCGCGATGCATCTTGTTGTAGCGTCTTTGCATCGGTCAAAAACCGATGCATTGATATAATTTCCTCT
>NC_140167.1:139769971-139847736 GCF_963971535.1 Notolepis coatsorum | reverse complement strand
CACACACACACACGCACACACACACACACACACACACACACACACACACACACACAGTGTGTGTCTATCTGTCTGTCTGTCTGTCTCTCTGCTGTCTGTCTCTCCGGCTCTGCAGCTGGACCTTCTCAAATAAGCACGGAAAAGCTTTTAAGCTTATAGCTCCAATTTGGGTCCCAAATTGCGGTACAAATGAAGGAGGTGTCTCGGGTAGTGGACTCTAGTTAATATTATGTTCTCTCTGCAATTAGACTGCCCCTCATTCATTCATTCATCCCTATCTGATGCTATCTCTGAAAACAGTTCCTGCGAGCGCAGTCAGTGCACCCGATAACGCTATATATAAACCTGCATTCATTCGGAGAGAAAGACCTATTCCACATGCTATTTAGGGTTTGACAATAATTACACTAATATCGCTATTTCACAATGAACTATAATGAATTACGGGGGTCATACAGAACACGTCAGTCAAGCTTATTTCCGCGTTGAAACTAGTGCATGTAACTGATGAGAGCTATGCCGTCCGTCTGCAGTCCCCATATTCTACCACAGGGCGTCAGCTACGCATGCTCTGGGCACAAAGTCAAGTTCACGTTCAAATTGATAAATCCCACACTTTGCTTAGAAATGGTCGTACGCACGGGTTAAGCACATATCTGTGCCTACGCAACGTTGATGAATGAGGGCCCTTGGCCTCTGCCAAGAATCTTCGCAAACTGCATGCTACCATGTCCTCCCTCCTCACCCCCCCCCCCCACCCCCTCCTCCCTCATCTTTTTCTGCCGAAGACTTTGCGATCTTCTTTGAGGAAAAAGTGGAGAACATCCGCAGCTCCTTCTCCCAACCCCCACCCATTCCAAACGCTGAATCGAGAACCTCATCCTTCACTCTGTCATCTTTCTCTCCCATTACAGAAGCCGAGACCCTGACACTGGTAACGTCGAACCGTCCGACTACATGCCAGCTGGACCAGCTACCCTCCCCACTCCTCCAGACCATAGCACCGGACATCCTCCCATTCCTAACAGCAACCATCAACTCCTCACTCAACTCGGGGGTGGTCCCCACCTCCCTAAAACAAGCCAGAGTCACACCCCTCATAAAAAAACCAACCCTGAACCCCACCGTCATAGCCAACTATCGTCCTGTCTCTCTTCTCTCCTTCCTTTCTAAAACACTTGAACGTGCTGTATCCAACCAACTTACTGCTTATCTCTTACAGAATGACCTCCTAGACCCCAATCAGTCTGGCTTCCGGACTGGCCACTCCACAGAAACGGCCCTCATTGCGGTCACAGAGGCACTTCACTTAGCAAAAGCGAAAGGCCTCTCCTCTGTCCTGATTCTCCTAGATCTATCTGCAGCCTTCGACACAGTCAACCATCAGATCCTCCTCGCGGCCCTCGCAAGAATGGGAGTGGCTGGATCTGCGCTGACATGGCTGACATCATACCTCAACGTCCGCTCCTACCAAGTGTCATGGAGAGGGACTCTGTCGGCCACCCGCCCCCTCCGGACGGGTGTCCCCCAGGGCTCGGTCCTAGGACCCCTTCTCTTCTCCCTCTACACTAAATCACTGGGTAACATTATCACGTCTCATGGCTTCTCATATCATTGTTAGGCCGATGATACTCAACTCTTCCTCTCCTTTCCTCCCTCAGATATCCACGTCTCTGAGCGGATCTCGGCCTGTCTGTCCGACATCTCCGCCTGGATGACAACCAACCACCTCAAACTGAACCTAAGCAAAACATAATTGCTCCACCTGCCGGCCAAATCCTCCCCCCTGACCGACCTCTCCATCACAGTCGAGAATGCAGCTGTGACCGCGTCCCCGACCGCCAAGAACCTTGGTGTTGTCCTCGACGACCAGTTGAACTTCTCTGCTCACATCGCAGTGACAACCAGAACCTGCAGATTCCTCCTGAGCAACGTCAGAAGGATACGCCCCTTCCTGACAAAAGAAGCCACCCAACTCCTCGTCCAATCAACAGTCATCTCCCGCCTCGACTACTGCAACGCACTGCTAGCTGGCCTCCCGGCCACTGCCACCAAGCCTCTTCAACTCATTCAAAACCCGCCTGATCTCAAACCTACCGAAGTCGGCCCATGTCACCCCACTTCATAGGGACCTGCACTGGCTCCCCATTGCTGCACATATCCGCTTCAAGGCAAAGGGAACCGCTCCCGCCTACCTCCGGTCAATGGTCTCTAACTACACACCCTCAAGACCCCTATGCTCTGCATCTTCTGGCCGCCTCAGACCTACTCCTATCCAAGCTCCCGGAGGGTCATCAAAGAGAAGCCGCCTATTCTCAGTCCTTGCCCCACAATGGTGGAATGAACTACCCATCCCAGTTAGGACAGCCGAATCCCGTCCAATCTTTCGCCGTCGACTAAAGACTCACTTCTTCAACCATTATCTGAAATGATATAAAAAAATAAAAATAAAAATAAAATCTAACCCTGACTGCACTTGTCCTAATAAACTAACCTACACTGTAACACGCAACAATTTGATGAACATTGTTACTCAGCTGATAGAGTTGTACCCTTCTTGCTGTCTTGTCGTACAGAACTTGTAAGTCGATTTGGATAAAAGCGTCAGCTAAATGACTAAATGTAAATATAATTTTTTTTTAATTTAGACATACATTTAGGTTAGATTAATGTTACTGTATGTTAGGGGTTAAGGTTTTAAGTTAAGGATTATGGTTAGGCATGTACAGGTGAGAGTTAAGATTAGGTTTAAGGGTTAGATTAGGGTTAAGGGTTAGGGTTAGATTAGGGTTAAGGGTTGGATTGGGGTTAATGGTTAGTGTAACTGAGGGGTACAATTCCCTGACTGTATTGAATAAGTATGGTATCATTAAACCACTACTGCGTTATGTACATTACTACTGGCCATACAGTACACAGGTATATGTGATGAACACTCCCACAATAACACAGCTTCACAAGAAATACTGTTTAGAATATTTATTATTATAGCAACGGTAGGTTACAGAATGATAATTATGAATTGCGCTTGTAAGGCGAAGAATGTGCATGAATAGGTCAAGAGCGTAAGTCCATGAGCATATTACGCAGGAGATAATTAATACCACCTGTATCATAAGAATTATATATGGTACACTAGTAGATCAGCTGGAGATACTAAGAGGGTCCCTCCGGTTGTAAGCCAGCAGGGGGGAGGAATTGTTCGAATGCAAAGTCTGGATCAACGGGGAATCAATAAGCTCCAGCTACGGGAGGCGGTACATTACTCCCTTGATCGGCAGACGAAAGCAGCAGCTATAATCCAAGTATGCGCGACAGCATAGGTGAAAGCCGGCCAGCCTCTCCTAGAGACGGGCTCGAGTGATGCTCCTCACGGGTAAATCCCACACAGCAGCGGGGTAGAACGGTTCTCTGATCCAGCAGCCACGGTACCAAAGCAATATAATAATCCAGCCGGAAAGGGCTCTGCATTCACCGGTGTAGATTCTCCG
The DNA here is from genome assembly GCF_963971535.1 of Notolepis coatsorum. Taxonomy (NCBI): domain Eukaryota; kingdom Metazoa; phylum Chordata; class Actinopteri; order Aulopiformes; family Paralepididae; genus Notolepis; species Notolepis coatsorum. Next base: position 139,844,245 of record NC_140167.1, on the reverse strand, counting down.
GTGCACGGTACTTCACATTAACTAGGTCGAACTTGACGTTATTCCACTAAGCTCTGACACTTTTACTGTCCTATTCGCACGCGGTTATAAGTGCTCTATTTAGATGCACGGTTGCTCACTTCACTTGGTCGTTGACTCGTGATGAAGGCGTTAACGTTTGAGGGTAACACGTTTCTAGGTTAACTAACTGCTGTATCCACCTGCAACGTATTTATACGTACGGTGAATAATCTATTATATGTGCCAACCTTATTTCTGTCTCGTATTCTTGCGCAGAGCCGGTCATGTCCAGGCATGTCTTAGCGGTGACTTTGAACTAGACAGTGGGGGGTATGACCGTGGCGCCTAGGGGATCACTTCCAATAGGAGAATGAATATTATGGTCTGTCCTGTACCAGGTAAAGGGATACTCTGTGTATATGTACAAAGAATATACAAGGGATATCAAACGATATACAAATATTATACATGGGATCTCAAGCAATAAATATATATATTCGGTTTAAGCCTCCTAATTAGTCCGCACCTAATTAGATAAGCAGAGACAGATTAACCGCACTGTCCACTACTCAATGTCCGTTGTGAGGAGTAGGGCAATTCACAAAGTCAGGGGGTCATGGTCGTCGTTAAGAGAGTCGGGGAGCCTTGGCAACTCTATCAGCCTCGCCACGGGTCGGGTGTATGTCCGCCCCTGGACGAGCACTTCGGCCGCTCTGACCTTTCCGTCGGCACCAGTGATCACTTTGCTTACGCGGCCGGCCGGCCACGCAGCTCGGGGTAGTGACTGGTCTATGATCACGACGACTGTGTCCACTTTTAAGTTGTCCCCGTCCTTGGTCTGCTTCTGGCGGGCTGGAAGGGATGGTAGGGGGGTTAGGAGGAAGCGGGCCTGAGACTGCTTTGATCTGTGCTTGGCTGCGCCTCCACCTCCTCCGTCTGTTTCTCTTATTTGCTCTGTACCCCGTCTGAGGAGGGGCCGGTTCCGGCCGCCCCATCAAGGAGTCGCTTGGGGTGCTGGGTTCGAGGTCAGCTACGTCTGGAGCGCAGCTGAGGGGGGTGGAGTTCCGAACTCCCTCTTGTGCCCACGGTTCTCTCACAGGCCTCTCGCTTAATGTCAATAGCCTCTCAACGGGCTGTACGAGGGAGTGGCCGGTGTCGCTCACCTTTGTGTGTAGGCAGCGTGTAGGCGTGGGTTGACTGTCAAGTCCATAGAGGGGGCCCTGGAGCGTCCACCCCAGTCGGGTCTGAACCGCGACTGGGCATCCTTTGGGTCCGATGTGGGCCGCCTCAATTGGGAGAATGAGGTCCGCGCGGTCGGAGCCGATGAGCAGGGTCGGTGTGGCGCCGTCGATAAGCGGTATAGGTAGTTGACGTAGGTGCACATACTTCGCCATCAGCTGTGGGATGGGGTAGGTGTACTGTGATAGGCCTATGTCGTGGCTGGTGAAGACGTTGGTAATACTATACTGCTTCTCGGGCTGGTCCACCGCTGCTATCTTGAAGGAGACCTTTTCACCCTTTATGGTATTCTGGTCCCTTCTGATGGTGTGTATGGTCATGGTACCTTTGGCACCGCGCAGGCCCAACTGGGCTGTGGCGGAAGCGAGGAGGAGAGTCTTTTCAGACCCATCGTCCAGGACGGCGTAAGTGTCCAGGACCTTGTCCTCGTAGCTCAGGAGCACTCTGACCACTTTGATGAGCACTCGGGGGTTCCCGCTATGCTGGTCAATGTGGATCACTCCTGTTGGTCGGTTGCTTTGGATCGTCTGGGGTGGTGCCGACTCGCGGTCGTCCGAGTAGCACCGTGACTCCCAGTGTCTGCTGTAGCAGTCGGTACAGTAGGGAGCGGTCTGGTGGATCTTTGGTACTGGTGCCACCGCCTCGGCCTGGTACATTACCGTGACGGGCCCACTCTGTTGTCCTGGCGGACGCCTGTTGATGTCATGCAGGGCCTCCAATTGGGCGTCGCCGCACCTGCTGCACTTCTTCTTCAAGCGGCACTCAGCTGCCATATGGCTGCGCGCGCAGCGGAAGCAGCGGCGGTGGTCCTTGATCCACCGACCCACCTCGTCCGTGGTCAGCTTCCCGAAAGTGTCGCATTGATACAGCCGATGTTCCCCTTCACAGTACTGGCATTCAATCTTCCACTCCTCTTTCGTCGAGGGGGTGTTGTGGTTCTTGTGCTGCGGTACTGATTCGGCTTGGTGCATAACGGTCACCGACCGGCGGTTATCATTTGATCCCCGAGGTCCTGGTCTTGGGCTTGGTCCACTCCACACAAACGTGTCCAGTCGTAGGCTGCTGACTTCTCTCACGAGGAAGTCAGATAAGTCTAGGAGGGATGCCTCTGGGCCGTTGGGGTCGCGGTGGTCTCTCTGCCGCCGAAAACGCTCTTGTCGGGCGGGAGGGAGCTTCTCTAATATTCTTTCTACATTAGAGTTAGCGTACAGTTCGTATATCCCTTTTTCCTTTTGGGACCCCAGCATCCCTACCAGGGACTGTACCTTGATAGAGAGGTCATCTAATGCTCTGTTGTCTCTGGCTGGTGGGAGACGGTCGATGTCTCTTATCTCTTGTATCACGTAGTCCCATATGCGTCCATAACGTTGGTCGAGGGCTACTAGAGCCGCGGTGTATGGGGTACTTGAGTTGGAATATGCCAGCGCTATATTATGCGCTCTGGGCACCTTCAGGTGCTTGAGTAGGATAGCATACTTGTACGTCTCATCGGGGACATCGGACATCATTGTCTCTAAGCACATTCGTAGCTCTGTGTACTGTGCTCTGTTCTCGTGTGTGAAGTCCGGGAACGTCGGTGTGCCAAGGTACGATGCCATGGATGGCTGGCACATCGGTGAGCGTTGGGGGAGAGGCCTCCTGGGCGAGTCTCCCCGTACGTGTCGTCGTGGGCTGGTACTTGGTGGGTACCAGGGGTCGGGTACCCAGGTGCTGTTCCTCGGTGCTGGCGGTGCGTCAAACTCACCCGTGAGTTGAGTCGGGGGTTTGTAGCGCAGTGCCTCGGGGCTGACGTCTGGGCTGTACTGGGCCTCCTGGTCCAGAGTACGTTGCTGCTGGTCGGGGCTGTACTGGGCCGCCTGGTCCAGAGTACGTTGCTGCTGGTCGGCTTGACATTCCTCCTCTTCCTCTTCCTCTTCCTCTGCTAGGTCCTGGAGTCTTCTGTTCAGTCTCTCGGCGTGGTCCGGTTCTTCCCGGTAGCTGGGTCTCGTATGGACCGGCCGGGGAGGGGGTTCGGAGACGTGGACAGGATCCTCCTGTTGGCGGGGTCCCGGGTCGCTTGGTCGGGTAGGGGAATGTGTCCTAGACCCTTGTCGTGATGATCTCTGGGAGCTCCGTGCGGAGAGAGGGGGTGTCGCCATGGCAATCAATTTGTCCATCATCTGCGCCTGCAGCCGGTCGCGCTCTGTCTTGCGCTGGGCATGGGCGGCGTCGCGCACTGCTTCGCGCTGGGCATTGGCGGCGTCGCGCTGTGCATTGGCGCTGGCATGGGCGGCGTCACGCTGTGCATTGGCGGCGGCGCACTGTGCATCGGCGTGGCTTCTTTCAATGTTCTCTTCCGTCTGAAGGCGTCTGGTCTCCAGTCTTATGCGGTCGTCTTCACTCCTTTGTTGCGCCTGGAAGCGCTCTCGCTCGGTTGCAGCGTGTTCGCGCTCACTGAGGGCTTGCGCTTGGAGTTGCGCGTGAAAGCGCTCTTGTTGGTCTGCAGCTTGTTCGCGCTCGCTCGTCTGTTGCGCTTGGAGTCGATCGCGTTCACCCTGAAGTCGATCGCGTTCGGTGGAGGCTGCCAGGGTGGCGATGAATGCCTGCGCCAGCATCTTGTCCGCCTCGCTGGGGGAAGACACCGACGGAGGTGATCGGCTTCTGGCAGTGCTCGTTGGAGATCTGTTCTCTGGGCGCGCCTCGAGGTCCGTCTCCTGGGCGCGCTTCTCTTCTGGTAGTGGGTCGGGTTCTGTCCCTGGAGCGCTTTCTTTATCCTGGAGCTCTCCGGGGACCGTCCCGTTGACGTCGTCGGGGGGTAAAGTCATGTCATGTCCCTCCTGGTCCCCCCCTTGGGCTTGGTCAGTTTCGTTAGAACCCACTGGGGTCTCTACTGGCAGGGTCGCCTGGTCGGTAGGTTTTGACATGCTTTGACTATCCGCTTTATTTATTTTATCCGTATTTAACGTCTGTATAAAGCTAGGTAGTAGACTGGCAGCGTAGTCCTCTAGGTAACGAGGTGGCTGCCGTCTGCGCTCCGGGCGATCTAGCTTAGGAGAACCGTTTGTGGAGTGTTCACCGCTGGCCATGTCAATATTAATATTATATTAATATTACGCTAATTACCCTCCGGCTCGAAGGACCAATTGTAACTGAGGGGTACAATTCCCTGACTGTATTGAATAAGTATGGTATCATTAAACCACTACTGCGTTATGTACATTACTACTGGCCATACAGTACACAGGTATATGTGATGAACACTCCCACAATAACACGGCTTCACAAGAAATACTGTTTAGAATATTTATTATTATAGCAACGGTAGGTTACAGAATGATAATTATGAATTGCGCTTGTAAGGCGAAGAATGTGCATGAATAGGTCAAGAGCGTAAGTCCATGAGCATATTACGCAGGAGATAATTAATACCACCTGTATCATAAGAATTATATATGGTACACTAGTAGATCAGCTGGAGATACTAAGAGGGTCCCTCCGGTTGTAAGCCAGCAGGGGGGAGGAATTGTTCGAATGCAAAGTCTGGATCAACGGGGAATCAATAAGCTCCAGCTACGGGAGGCGGTACATTACTCCCTTGATCGGCAGACGAAAGCAGCAGCTATAATCCAAGTATGCGCGACAGCATAGGTGAAAGCCGGCCAGCCTCTCCTAGAGACGGGCTCGAGTGATGCTCCTCACGGGTAAATCCCACACAGCAGCGGGGTAGAACGGTTCTCTGATCCAGCAGCCACGGTACCAAAGCAATATAATAATCCAGCCGGAAAGGGCTCTGCATTCACCGGTGTAGATTCTCCGGTGCACGGTACTTCACATTAACTAGGTCGAACTTGACGTTATTCCACTAAGCTCTGACACTTTTACTGTCCTATTCGCACGCGGTTATAAGTGCTCTATTTAGATGCACGGTTGCTCACTTCACTTGGTCGTTGACTCGTGATGAAGGCTTTAACGTTTGAGGGTAACACGTTTCTAGGTTAACTAACTGCTGTATCCACCTGCAACGTATTTATACGTACGGTGAATAATCTAGTGCCAACATTATTTCTGTCTCGTATTCTTGCGCAGAGCCGGTCATGTCCAGGCATGTCTTAGCAGTGACTTTGAACTAGACAGTGGGGGGTATGGCCGTGGCGCCTAGGGGTTCGCTTCCAATAGGAGAACGAATATTATGGTCTGTCCTGTACCAGGTAAAGGGATACTCCGTGTATATGTACAAAGAATATACAAGGGATATCAAACGATATACAAATATTATACATGGGATCTCAAGCAATAAATATATATATTCGGTTTAATCTGACCCTTTGTAACAGTTAGGGTTAGAATAGATTTAAGGGTTTAGGGAATGAATGTAGTGAATGGACGGTCCTTAATTCAAGGTATCGTAATACAAGCTTGTGCGTGTGTGTGCGTGTGTGTGTGTGTGTGTGTGTGTGTGTGTGTTGGACCCAAATACACAGTGTTACACATGCAGCATAATGCTAGGCACATCCTCCTGCCCTTGCCGTTGACCGAGGCACCGGCCTATGGATGCTCTTTAGGAGTTAGGATGGGTTGAATGCAGAGGAATACATCCTGGAATATTTCTAAATGTACTTTGTAAATAAAAAGATTATAATTCGAATTCTATGCATGTCATTAATTTCCCCTTTTGAACATCTCAAGTAATGCTCTGCAAGATGCCCTTGCGTGTCCTTGATGCAAACAAAACAAATTGCATGGTATTCTCTACAGCTTGAGATATTTTTTTACAATAATTGGTTTATGTTGACTGTGAATAGGTCTGACATCGAGAGTTACATAATACAAATAGCTTAGCATCTGGCTTAGTGGGAAATGTACATTTAAATACAACATAAACAATACAACAAACAATTGTGGCAACGAAATGGCTTTTTGTACAGGAACTGAACCAGCTTCCCAATGATTAGTAAAAAGAAGGTTGTTGATGGATTATGGAGATGTGATTTATAGAAATACTGCTCCTTCCACTCCGATACCTCTAGACACAGCCTATCATTCTGCTCTCGTATGGTAAAAGTGGGTTGTTCTTCTCTGGCAGGGAGGGGAAATAAACATGGGTATATGTTTATCTTTAAGGCCATTGCAGAGAAATTACCACCTTATATAACAATGTTGCTTAATTGGAAATATAGACCCTCATCTCCTCCTCTCCTCTCTTCTCATTTTCTCCTCTCCTCTCCTCTCTCCTCATCTCCTCTCTTCTCATCCCTTGTATTTGTATTTGTATATTGTATTTATTGGTTTAAAATACAGAGACAGTGCATATTAAGGAACATTTTACTGTAATTATGCCAGTTTAGCCATGTAGGATTTTATAGGTAAGGCAGGCATCTTTGAATTTAACAAGATTGTCCCAGCTCAGTAGGTTCTGGTTTGTTATGCTATGACAATGGTGGTGGCTGTTTGTTTTCCTGTCTAGTACTTTAGTACTCTAGTACTTACCTGATGGTAAACTACCTGTACAGATCGTAGTGTTGTACAGGAGGCTTGTGTCCAGCTAGTCAGACAGTATGATAAATGTGACATAATAATGGCATTAAAATCCAGTGCTGCTGCTTTTGTTCTCCTCCACTCCTCTCTTCTCCTTTTCTCCTTTCCTCTCCTCCTTTCCTCTCCTCTCCTCATCTCCTATCCTCTCCTATCCTCTCCTCCTCTCATCTCTTCTCATGTCCTCCTCCCCCCTCTCCTCTCTTCTCCTCCCCTCTCCTCCTCTCCTCTCCTCTCTTCTCCTCTCTCCTCATCTATTCTCCTCTCCTTTCTTCTCCTCTCCTCTCATTTCTTCTCCTCTCCTCTCATCTCTTCTCCTCATCTCTTCTCTTCATCTCTTCTCCTCTCTTCTCCTCTCTCCTCATCTATTCTCCTCTCTTCTCCTCTCCTCCTCTCCTCATCTCTTCTCTTCATCTCTTCTCTTCATCTCTTCTCCTCTCGTTTCCTCTCTCCTCCTCTCCTCTCCTCTCCTCTCCTCTCCTCTCCTCTCCTCTCCTCTCCTCTCCTCTCCTCTCCTCTCCTCTCCTCTCCTCTCCTCTCCTCTCCTCTCTGTGTTTTCTCCAGCTGGCTGCAGCAGGGTGTGGTTCTCCTTCTCTCTGCTGTCTAGGTCTCACTGTGAGAGATCATTAAATGGCTGTTATTCGATACAAGTAGCTCTTTCCATTACGAGTGTTTTTGACGCTAGTTGCCTTAAGGAGGGGCACTCTAGTGTGTGTGTGTGTGTGTGTGTGTGTGTGTGTGTGTGTGTGTGTGTGTGTGTGTGTGTGTGTGTGTGTGTGTGTGTGTGTGTGTGTGTGTGGGGGGGTGTGTGGGTGTGTGTGTGTGTGGGTGGGTGGGTGTGTGCGTTGCTCCACGTTTCGTACAGCGCTATGATGTAACACTCCAACACAATGTGAATGATGCCACACTACATTTAAATAAAATGACACAAATTAAACCACCACTCCTTCTCAAGATGATTTGTGTCGGCTTACATGTCATGTATTATTACACAGCCTCATCGAATACTCAATTATGTTTGGTCAATGCACACATTGTGTGGTCAGTTACCTCTGTGCAAGCGGACAGCTGTTTATTTACTATTTGGCAAAAGCTTGTAATAAAACATTTAGTAAATATTTCATGTCAAAACGATGACGAGACATTTCATGTCTTTGGTAGGTAGCTGTGTAATAAGCAAGATAATGTACAGTATGATGGTCATTATTGCATTGGCTGCACATTAACACTTTGAGTGCCAGCAGGGGGCACACAATTTAGCGCTTGAGTGCCAGCGCTCTATTCAATGAGAGGGCGAGCACATTTGCGAACGCATAAACTATCTTAAATTATGGCTATGTGTCTAATACGCCCGTCGCTTATCAATGACTTGCTTGCAGTCAACATTCAAACCATTTTGAAAAACGCTCGTTTTTGAAAATTTCCAGAAAAAAATTTGATTCTGCAGGAATCGCCCTTTACTGGAATACACAAAAAACGGCCTATTTATGAATCGTTTTCAAATAAACGCTAGATTATCGATAGTATATGTGTACTTATGCACGCTAGAGAAGCGGGCTGAAAAATCTATTCTCTTATTTCCTGATCAGCACACACACACACACACACACACACACACACACACACACACACACACACACACACACACACACACACACACACACACACACACACACACACACACACACACACACACACACACACAACACACACAAGACACACACACACACACACACACAAACACACAAACACACACACACACACACACACACACACACACACATACACACACACACACACATACCTCCAAACTCATAGCCAAGCTCAGGGACCTGGGCTTGAACTATGACCTCTGCCAGTGGGTCTTGGACTTCCTGACGGGTAGACCCCAGGTGGTAAGAGCAGGCAACTGCACCTCATCATCCATCACGCTCAACATAGGGGCCCCCCAGGGCTGTGTTCTGAGTCCCCTCCTCTACTCCCTGTACACACATGACTGTGTGGCACAGCGGAACAACAACACAATCATCAAATTTGCTACCTGGAAGAGGTAGAGAATATGTCGCAGTGGTGTCAGGAGAACTGCCTCTCCCTGAACGTCAGCAAAACAAAAGAGATGATTGTGGACTTCAGGAGGTCGGGGGTCAGGGACTACAGCCCCCTCAGCATCGACGGGGCACCGGTTGAGAGAGTGAACAGTTTCAAGTACCTCAGAGTCCACATATCCGAGGACTTGACATGAACCACACACATTGACAGTGTTGTGAAGAAGGCACGGCAACGCCTCTACTTCCTCAGGCGCCTCAGGAAGTTCCAAGTCAGTCAGAAGATCCTTAAGAACTTCTACTCATGCACAATAGAGAGCATCCTACAGAGAGTGGCCCCTTCAGCCAAACGCACAATTGGAGGGGGGCTTCCCACTCTCCAGAACATTTACAACAAGCGGTGCATGGGTAAGGCTAAGAGAATTATCAAAGACTCCAGCCACCCAAACAACTGCCTCTTTGAACTGCTGCGGTCAGGCAAGCGATACCGGAGTCTCATGGCAAGCACAGAAAGACTCAGAAAAAGGTTCTATCCCCAGGCCATCAGGATGCTCAACGAACAATAACACTATGTAACAACCATCAAATGCACTCACAGCACACACATCCACACGCACACACTCACTTTAAACAAACAACTCATTGCAGCACCCACTTTACACACTTTAGAACACCTAAACACACTTTATATTTATTGGTAAAGAATTTGCACTACAACCCATACCTCATTACACCTTAATGTAAATTGTACCTAAATTGTACCTCATCCCATTTCTGCTATGCACTATATAGTATATTGTATATTAGTATATTGTATAGTATATTGTATGGTAACTCAGTTACTTCTACTCTGCATTGAACATTGTACATATGTACATACTGAACACTTGTGTTCAAGTTCAAGTTTCTTTATTAGTTGTCATACAGAAGTACAGAATACTTTTATACAAAATGCTTATTTCTGTTACGCTCCAGACTGTGCTAGACAAAAATAGATAAGTATCAAATAAAATAAAATAAGTATAGCAAGTATAAAATAGAAGTCACGTACGTAGGCACAAGTGTTCAGTATGTACATATGTGACTCGCCGTGACCAAACCCGATTTGATCCGCAAAGGGGGAGGTGCTCTGAAATGAACAAATGTCTTGCTGTCCAGAAAATCCCAAAAATCGAAATCTTGATTTTTTTTACATATTTGAATTGTCATTAATCTGTTCCATTATTTGCCCTTAGTTGCAAACTTAAATACAACTTGTAAATGAGGTAATTATTGCTATAATAGTTCCACAAATTTTCTTTCAATTGAGGATAAAAAACTACACGAGCGGGCAGGCCGGCCAGGGGGCAAGCACATGTACTTAATAGGTGTTAACACACAGACGTCATTATTTAGCTCTCCTTTCTCAGAGAGAGAATAACACACTATTAATACACTATCTTAATGTTATAAGTTATAAGCAACGTAACGCAGTGTCTAAAAAAAAGATTAAAAAAAAAGAGGCCTTCACCCGTTATAAAACGCATGTTTTAACTTAATTAAAAACCATTAAAACACAGTTAGAATTTTATGATTTTATTGTATTTACATCTAAATGCTTCTGGAGAGGCCATCAGAACATTGAACATTGACTTTAGCATGTCTATTTTTATATCGTGTTATTTTAAATGCTAATAAAATCTTGAAACTTGATTTGTCTCTTGTTTATTATCAGGGTCCCTTTCACTACCACTACCAGTCACCAGACTCATTGTAATAACAAAGAGCCTCAGACTGGAAAGCTGCCAGGTGTTAATTGCCCTAGAGAGAGGGGGGCCATGGATTACAATGACTTCTGGGTAGTGTTGTAGTTGTTTCACTATTGTCACCGAATAGCCTGCTCGTCTCTTGAAGGCTATTATCTCTGAATACGTTTTGTGATAATCACCATGAATCATAGGAAGTAGCTTGCAAAGTATCCCACCAAAATGTTCAAGTGATGGCTTATTTTGAAGGTATGAATCTGTACTTTCATAATATGTAAAAAAAAAAAAAAAAAATTAAGATCCCTCAACATGACCCTGAAGTCCATACCTGGTCACATATGTACAATACTCTTATAGGGCAAAGAACCCCCCCCCCCTATATAGTAATTTGTTTTACCTACTTTCTATAGAAGCATCTAAGAATGAAGTTCTATAGAAAGTAGGTTCAAAACAAAAGAAAAGTTGGATGTGTTAGTTTGTTGGATGTCTAGTTGAAAAACAGTTGGATGTCTTAGTTTGTTGGATGTATTAGTTGAGAGACAGTTGGATGTCTTAGTTTGTTGGATGTCTAGTTGAAATACAGTTGGATGCACTTCCGAGCTGCTTCCACATGGAGGCAACTTCTCTTTATTTTCTTTTGGGAACTACTTTTTCTGCGTATGGTTTTTTCAATAAATCTTCAATTAATGTGTGTTTATTGTATAGCAATAAGGTTGGATTATTGCGCCAGTTGTATAAAAGCCATTACACCACGCGCAGTCGTGGGTTGTGAGCATTAGACCATGCCTAGGGGGGTCTAACCACCCTCGGCTGCGCCTCGGGCCTAATAACCACCGCTGGGCATGGTCTAATTCTCACAACCCACTCCTGCGCGTGATGTAATGCTTTAATGTGTGTGTGTGTGTGTGTGTGTGTGTGTGTGTGTGTGTGTGTGTGTGTGTGTGTGTGTGTGTGTGTGTGTGTGTGTGTGTGTGTGTGTGTGTGTGTGTGTGTGTTCTTGTATGTAGAAAGGGCTTACTCCTATGAGCATTTGCTCAAGAGAGAACTAATATTACTGCATACCTTATTCTCTAGCAGTCTTGATCACACTCGACCCATTCAAAACACTTTGTTTTAGATGAAGTTAACTCTAAGATGCTGTTGAATAGAACAACTTCAAAGTAAAGCAAAAAAGGGCTGTGAATGTGTCTGTGTCTGTGGTGTGTATTGGGAGTGTTGTTGTGTTTTGAGAGAATTGGACTGATGATGTCACCCCCCCAGACCCCCAGATCTCCCCCTCCCACACACACACACATACATATGGACCACCCCCCATGCACACACACACATGTACACCTCCAACACACACACACATACATATGGACCACCCCCCATGCACACACACATGTACACCTCCAACACACACACACACATACATATGGACCACCCCCCATGCACACACACATGTACACCTCCAACACACACACACACACAAACACACACACACATACATATGAACCACCGCCCACGCACACACACATGTATACCTCCAACACACACACACACATACATATGGACCACGCACACACACATGTACACCTCCAACACACACACACACACACACACACACACACATATATATGGACCACGCACACACACATGTACACCTCCAACACACACACACACGCAACCCAAAAACACAGACTGCTTCAGCAGTAGCTGACTGACAGCAGAGGCACTTAGCGGCAACAAGCATACAACAGCAGTAGCTCGCTGTCCTGTCCTGCCAGCCAGCGACCCAGGAGAAGGAGGAGGGGTTAGTAGTCCCCTAATGTCCCGCCCCTGGGTGTCCTCCACAGGGCTTTTCCCAGCTTAGTTTGGACTGTACCACCAACCGGGCTGCTGTTCTCACAGGTAGGGGAACCTACTCTAACGAGATGTTGTCTGTTGTTTGCTTTGAAAGCTACTTGTTTTTTTGGGGGGCGGGGTCCTCTTCCCTTGGTATATTATCTTTTATTGAGACAGTAGGAAGGCTGAGTGGGAGACAGTAGGGGAGACGCAGGAGAGAAGGTTTCCGTTCCAGGCCCGGCGTGGAGATAACAGAACGGCCACGATCCACTAAGGTGTCAAGAGGACATATCAACATGCTGGCTGTCTATACCGGAATCATTATTTTTTTCAGTGCATAGATTATGCATTTTTTCTAAAGGAAAGTGTATATATTTTTTATTTATATTGAGAGTAAGACTGAGAGACAGAGTAGGGGGCGCACAGAGAAGCTTGTGGTGGGATCTGATCCCAGGCCGGCGGGGGGGGGGGTCTTAACCACTACATCATCGAAGTGTTCCTAAGTGTTTTAACATGTGTTGCCATTGTTCTAATATCCATTGCCATCGGTGATGCGAGTTCAGTTGAGCTGTGAGTTCTTATCACCTGCAGCTGGTCCTGTGTCGGTCTGGGCTGTGAGCGGATGATTAAAAAGGAAGGACAGCTCGTCTTTCACCACTTATTTCTATGTTTGTCTGCGACTGTGTGTGTGTGTGTGTGTGTGTGTGTGTGTGTGTGTGTGTGTGTGTGTGTGTGTGTGTGTGTGTCTGTGTGTGTGTGTGTGTGTGTGTGTGTGTGTGTGTGTGTCTCCTGCAATGGTATACAATGCTAAATGTGTAATGATGACTCTCTTAGGTGTCTCAATGGAGTTGGCTGAAGCGTCACATGCTTGTTTAGCGCTTTCACTACCACACTACAGAAGGTTAACCCTTTCACTACCACACTACAGAAGGTTAACCCTTTCACTACCACACTACAGAAGGTTAACCATTTCACTACCACACTACATAAGGTTAACCCTTTCACTACCACACTACAGAAGGTGAACCCTTCCACTACCACACTACAGCAGGTTAACCCCTTCACTACCACACTACAGAAGGTTAACCCTTTCACTACCACATTACAGAAGGTTAACCCTTGCACTACCACACTACAGAAGGTTAACCCTTTCACTACCACACTACAGAAGGTTCTATGTCGTTTATGGCTTGCTCAGCACCTGTCTGCACTGTACTTCACTTCGTGCACGAGCACTGAATAAAAAATTCCACCATGTACCTTTACATCCCAACATCCGTCTGACCACACCCCCTTCCGCTTACCTTCATAAGCAGGTGTGTGGTCACCTACTCGCCTCCTTCTTCACTTTCACCACAAGGAAGTGCCTTTGGTAGATCCCCACTTGATGAGGTTGTTAGCTGAAGAAAGTTGAGATGTGTTTACATTGTGCTTATTTTTTTCTTCTCTCATAAATATTCGATAGAAAATTCACAATGTCTACTTCGGAGAGTCGCAGAGCCACTCTCCACCAGCGGTTCTCCATTTCCGCCTCCGTCGTGCGTTCTGGTGCAGGGCTGTTGCCTCTCTCGTGGTTGACAGCCACGCCCGGTAGGCGTCCGATGGGTAGTTTGCCTCTCCGAGGAGCTGGTGCACCGGTGCCGTCGCCTCTGCGATGGCCTGGTCCTGGCTCTGGTTCCTCTGCTTCCGGGGAATCGTCCGATGTTGAGCGGCCGGTTCCTTTGGTTCCAGAGGATTTGAGACGCAAACCTTTTGCGTCTGCTCGCTCCCGTCGCAAGATGGTGGCTTGCAGACGCGAACGGCCTGGGTTTGGTGAGTTGCTGGAGCCCAGTGAGGATGCGTCGGTCTCTACCTGCCCGATGGAAACAGAGGATTACATGGTAGAGGCGGACGGGTTCTTATTTGAAGGCCCGGTGGAGACATGTATCCCGCCCGTCCAGGTAACACTGGAGGGGGGTGAAATATCTCCTTGGGGCGCTTTGTTTGAAGATGTCGGGGAAGACCCTCGGACTCGTCGGCAGGATGCCCTACTATCAGCCACATCGGAGTGTGGCTCCTTGACCAGTTGAAGCCTGCTGTATGTGAGGGATGCGGGCTCGGTGGAGGAAAGTCTGCAGGGGGAACTGCGGGCTTTGTTTCCCGAGCTTATGGCGGTGGCGGCCGTTGCAAACGGCGTGCCGCTGCCGCAGCCACTGCCTGTTCCTGTCCCTGATGATCTAATAGGTCATCTCTGGCAACGTCGCCCGGTGAGAGGGGTGGACGTTGTCTACCCATTTTTCCCCTCAATGGGGGCCTATGTTCGTCGGGGCCAGGTGGTGTCCCACATCATGGGCCTCACCCCCGCCTACGTACAAGTTACGCGGGTGGCGGGTTTGGTCGAAGGTATGAGAGAGGGCGTGCCACGGCTTGATAGGCCGATGGCCGCGCTCCTCTGTCCGGAAGTGGTGTGGGAGCCGTTATGCAAGCCGGTTCCTCAAGGGAAATCGGCGAGGCGGTTGGCTTACTGGAGCGACCAGTCATTTATCGCCGGAACAGAATCTCTGGCTGCTGCGTCTAACATCGCACAGCTGGCAAGATTCATGTCCGGGGTATTGACGGGCGGCATGGAGCTGAGTGATGAACAACATGACCAGCTCACCCAGTCGGCAGGAGCTATCCTGCATCTGACGCAGCCGCAGGCCATAGCCGCTGGGAAAGTGCGAGCCCTGGCAACTCTAACCCAGCGCCACCTTTGGCTGGAGCAGGCCCGTGTACCGGAGAAGAAGAGAAGTCCTCTTCTGACGGCACCCCTCTCCGATGCTGGACTGTTCGGGACGGCCCTGCAGTTGATGATCTCGACGTGCAGAGAAATGGCAGAGGAGCGCTCCGTGCTCCAACCCCATTTTCCCCCTCCCGGCGTCGCCGGTGGAGTCAGACGGCTACCACGTCATCGAGCTTCCTCCGCCGTGGCTGCTGCTGCTACCACCGCCACTGCTGGCCCTTCGAAGAAGGCCAGGAGGAGAGAGGGCACCGCCGCTGCAGCCGGCCCATCTGCGCCTGGAGGAGACGGTAGGGATCGCCGTGACCAGCCGCCGATTGTTTACCGTCCCTCCGGGGCTTCCCGGGGTGGCAAATCCCGAGCGGCTCGAGGCGGCAGGCGCCGCTAGGCCAGTGACTTTTTTCCCCTGTGGTCCCCTCTGTTTACCCCTCCCCGGCCCTCTCATATAATTTTGATTAAAAAATAAAAAGTCCCCTCTAAAAGGGGGACTGTATTTTTTGTTAACAAACTGTGTGTTTCTTCACCAAAACATATGATGAGGTTGCAAAGTGTGAATCTTCACTTGTATGCATTGATAGGAGGGTTACGTTCGTGTTATGAGCTTAAGCAAGGTCTGCAGCCTACACTCGGTTATAGAAAGGTTTTCTACCTCGGCCTGAGACTCCACATGCAGGTAGAGGCTAGTTGTATGGTCTGTTGCTTACACAAGTAATATTGAGCTACTATTAACAGGCGTTGAGTGTTGGGTTTCCCCCCCATCATAGCACGTTGCTATTTGACGATGGCTTCCGTGAGTTAGATCTGTACGTACGATCTGTTGTCAAAGTGTCGGGATAGAGCGTAGGACTTACGGGTCCACTACGCTCGATTTTATGTGTAACTTGAGTCTGTTGGTCACATGACTCAGAGTTACCATGGCTATTTCATTCTACGACTCACGTGGGAAGGCTCTCTGGGGAATTTTCAGTCTAAAATCCTCTGTGATAGGGGTGACTGGATGTAAAAATGTAAACAGTTTTTACCCTCAGTTGTGTCAAATGGGATTCATGTCTGTTGGTGCTTCCTTCTTTTTAAATAAAAGAGTGTGGAGTATAGGAGGCACCGCACCCTTCTTGTCGTTTCCCCCAGGCGCCTTGGGGATTCAATGAAAGGTCTAAATAGCCTATTCATTGATGTGGTTGTGTCCCGACGCATGCATAGTGCTAGCTCGGGGTGTTCTGTTAAGAATCATGCGGGTAGCTAGTACGCCTTGGTTGCTTGTGGTTAAAACGGCGTTTTTATAAAGAAACTGGGATGGAGGTTTTGTCCTCTTCCGAGAACCTGTTACTGGTTCTCGACGGATTCTCGTTCATATCTGGGGGATGATAACAGAATGGATCTGAACATAGGTAGAGGGGTCTCACGCCCTTGGGGTGGGCCACCGAGCGCTTCACACCGGCCCGTCTGGGTGGCGCCCTCTTTTCATGTTTTAGATCAACACGCATATCTGCCCCTTTTCCTGGAGTAGGCATGTCGGCGTGGTTAGGGCACGGGACTGGTTCTGGTCACGCTGATCCAGGTCAGTTAACCCGTTTGTCTGCCGGGGATGCAGATCTGCTGTTCTGGTACCCTGAGGGACTTGGGCTTTTTCTAGGGGGAAAAAGGCTGGGTCGGCCCGGGGCGTCACAAGGTTAGGCGTTATAGAGATCCTTGTTGGGTACTTTTTTGTACCTGGCACTATCATAAGGGGCTGGTTCTCTTCTCCGCACCTCTCTCACGCATGGCGGAGAGGGGGCTGTTGGGGTGGTTTTCTGGACCTCCTCTGGTAACCCTGTGTGCTTCCCGAGCCGCCGGGCCCGGTCCGAAGTAAAGTTTCGTTGATACCGTAGACCTGGGATAACCCTTTTTTCTTGAGGGGTTATAGGAACAACCACTGCATATGGTAACGACAGGGTGGTTGATTCCCTGGTGTGTTGGAGCAGTGTCAACTCCCGGGTTGTCCGGTTGAGTGTGCCCCTGCACGTTCATGGCGTCTGCCAATCATGTCAGCCTTTTCTGCCTTGACCCCTCTGGGTGGGTTTTTTTTGATGGAGGCTTCGTCATGGTGATCAACAACGCCAGCATCCGCCCCTTTCGCCGGGAGGGCTGTTTCAGCTGACTCCTTTGGCGCCTGTCTCGTCCGCAGTGCTCCAGGCTCAGGTTACAGCCTGTTGCCTGGTTTCCCCGGTACGCTGCCTGCTTCCGTTGGTTAACCTTTGAGTGTTTACGGCCATGCTGACTGCCTGTGTTGCAGGGTCAGTATGCCAGGCGGTGTGCTATTGGGGGGAAAGGGCCCGCTCTTGGAGGGGCCTTATCCGAATACGCTGGCGATGTGGGGGGCGGTGTCACTAGGTGACCACCTGGTGGGGTCTTGATGTCTGGCATCATTGACCTCTCCGGGCCCCCTTTTCCAGGGGATCCAGTCCCTTCAGTGGGTCTGGGTCTTCCTTCGCGCTCCGCTGCTACGGCCTTGCCACGGGGTTGGGTTTGCTCTTGACCCCGTGATTTTGGGGGCAGTAACGAGGGTTGTTCCTTCCGTTCGTTCCCTGGTGGCATGCGGGTTGTGCGTGTGCGTAGTCGTGGGGTCAAGCCACGGTCTGCTCACCCTGTGCGTTGAGTTGCTCGAGTTCCTCTTCGCACGGTCGGATCCGTCTCCCTCCCGTCCTCCAATAGGGAGGGTATCCCTCCATTAGGGAGGGTCGGGGGGCTCGGTCCTCCCCGGTCTGATGGTTGTGGGGCGCCTCAGCAGGGTACATTTGTCGAGCTTCTGGCTTCCGCTCAGCTCCTCTTGTGCAGACTGACGCTGAGCGGAGGCCAGAATGAAATAGAACGTAAGGTTATGTATATAACCAAGTTCTATGAATTCTGGTGACGCTCAGCGTCAGGACGCCGCTGCGGCCCTTGATCTCGCCTTGTGGTGAAAGTTTGGGAAGGAGGCGAGTAGGTGACCACACACCTGCTTATGAAGGTAAGCGGATAGGGGTGTGGCCAGACGAATCTTGGTATGTAAAGGTACATTGTGGAATTTTTTATTCAGTGCATGTGCACGAAGTGAAGTCAGTGCAGACTGACGCTGAGCGTCACCAGAATTCATAGAACTTGGTTATATACATAACCTTATGTTAACCCTTTCACTAGGGATGTCCGATATTATCGGCCGATATCGGCATTAAAATGTGATATCGGAAAATATCGGTATTTTCTATAACCTTTATTTACCCAGGCAAGCAAGTAAAAGCAAATTCTGATTTTATTTATTGTCAAAAGTATGCATAATGTTGTGTTAATTCCACAACAAGAGATATGTAATGTTAATTACCTGAAATTATTCAATTTTTTTGGGGGGGAAACCCTGCATATATCGGTATCGGTTGATATCGGTATCGGAAAAATCAAGATTTGGACAATATCGGTATATCGGTATCGGTAAAAAAGCCAATATTGAGCATCCCTACCTTTCACTACCACACTACAGAAGATTAACCCTTTCACTACCACACTACAAAGGGTTAACGCTTTCACTACCACACTACATGAGGTTAACCCTTTCACTACCACACTACAAAGGGTTAACACTTTCACTACCACACCACATAAGGTTAACCCTTTCACTACCACACTACAGAAGGTTAACCCTTTCACCACCATACACCATAAGTTTAACCCGTTCACTACCACACTACAGACGGTTAACTGTAGTGTGGTAGTGAAAGGGTTAAAGAGTATGTCCTCCTCTTCTTCTGGGGCTTTTTACACACTTAGTGTGAGACCAGGAAGGAGGGAGACAGTAGGGAAGAAATGGGAGAGAAGGTTCAGGTAGTTTCAGTAAAGTCAATATCAACCCTCTATTGATCAGCTACTGGAAGCCATCACAGCTTTTTTTTTTTTTTTTTTTTGTCCAATGGCTTAACGGTGCGCCCTCCAAAGTGCACTGAGTATTGCTCTCCTGGTAGTAAACACTTAGCTATCTATAAGAAGAAACATGGTTCCTGCATCACCTACAGTATGCTTGTTTCATTGTGCAGTTGATGTTTTGGTTGCTGATTGATCTTGAGCAAGGTCCTTTCAACCATACAATGAAATACGCAGATGTTTTTGTGTGTGTGTGTGTGTTTCCAGGAACTTTCTTTTCTTATTGTAGATTTTAAAAGGTAATTTCATACACATCTGAACTCTATTTTGTA
This sequence comes from Notolepis coatsorum, assembly GCF_963971535.1. Classification (NCBI taxonomy): domain Eukaryota; kingdom Metazoa; phylum Chordata; class Actinopteri; order Aulopiformes; family Paralepididae; genus Notolepis; species Notolepis coatsorum. The sequence goes on along the minus strand of NC_140167.1, from coordinate 139,824,918 downwards.
GCATTAGATGAAATCACTTCTCCTGTAGAGATGTTTGCAGCATTCAATATTTGTCATTAATGATTTGTTTTGATTTTAATTCCAAATAAATAAAAATATTCACTGTAGTAAGTAAAACTACTTGGGAATTGAAAACATGTATTTTTCCAACAATATCCTTTGTTAGACTTGAGGCTGTGGTATTTTCATTATCATTATTGATCATTATTTATCATTATTTGTATCATCAGTCGTAGAACAAATGCCATTCCATTTCACTAAGAACCCTCAAAGCAAAATTGATTATACAAGACAGTTTTAGTACACAAGATAATATGCATAATAAATCAACTCTGTCTTTCCGTGAAGTGCCCCTTTAAACGTTGGGATTTGATTCCATCAGACCAGAAGCATGCATCTTATTACTCTCAACCAAACACCTTGCTGAGTGGCTACTATCAGCTACAGTATGACACAGTAGCCAAGTTATTGCAGCCCAACTGTGTACCAACTACAACAGTGGTTCATAAACAAGAACCCACCCCATATGGCTGCCTCAGACCTACTCCTATCCGAGCTCCGGGAGGGTCATCAAAGAGAAGTCGCCTATTCTCAGTCCTTGCCCCACAATGGTGGAATGAACTTCCCACCCCAGTTAGGACAGCCGAAACCCGTCCAATCTTTCGCCGTCGACTAAAGACACACTTCTTCAACCATTATCTGAAATTTAAAAAATTAAATAAAAAAATCTAACCCTAACTAACCTTACTGTCATGCACTTGTCCTAATAAACTAACCTACACTGTAGCATGCAACACTTTGATGAACATTGCTACTCAGCTGATCGAGTTGTACCCTTCCTGATGACTTGTCGTACAGAACTTGTAAGTCGCTTTGGATAAAAGCGTCAGCTAAATGGCTAAATGTAAATATGTGTGTTCCCATTGACCCTCAACTGAGCAGATTTCATTGTTAGATATAATTTAGTAGAGAATTCCCAAACTGTCTGTATTGTAGCTACTTATAGGTGAGGAGAGTAAAAGCTTTCATCAGAATAGTCACTATGTTCTCTCACTGTGATAGCTTTGCGCTAGCAAGTGAACGTTTTTCTTCTATTATTTTTAGCTGGGGACCCCACAGAACCTCCTCAAATACCCCTGGGGGCTCCTGGGAACCACTGAACTGAACTACGTACAGCACTTTAAATATAGGACACTGAACTACGTACATCACTTTAAATATATATGACACTGAACTGAACTCCGTAAAGCACTTTAAATATATATGACACTCTCTTTTCTGGCCAAGTCGGGGGCCAACTGAGGTCAGAGTAGGGAGCAGACACGAGGGATGCTCCACCACAGAGCCCCACATTCTCACACGCACACACACACACGCACGCACGCACGCAGGGGGCGAATTTAGAGCCCGCCACCCGCCATTGGCGCTCAGTTTTTACGTTTGGCGCCTCCCACTGAGAGGTCTGCCCGCCGTGTGGCGTGTAATCAATCAATCAAGTTCATAACGATTTTGAAAATCTGTGCGGGTCTCATTTCCACCACAAGCGCAGCTCCAGTCATAATATCGATGGCTCCGGCAGTTAGCAACATTCGGTTCGTATGATACTCTTATTTTGAAAAAAACCGTGGCAACGAGTCATATCCGCCCAGCCCTGCAGCGGGATACTATTGGCTTCTGCTCGTATCAACACAGAGGCAGTCTGCTCTAGTCTAGAGCGGACCTCCATGAGCTACCGTTACTGTTTAAACAATGACCCAGTCAACTATTCACTTTTAGTTTAATACATGACGAGGCATTGTCTAACGGTATCTAGCTGGCTAGCTACTGATAGCTGCTGATATCAACAAATGCTCCAGCAATAGTCGACTCGAGTGCATAATACCTCCGTTCCCTCGTTAGCTAGCTCGCGTTAGCTAGCTCACGTTAGCTAGCTCACGTTAGATCTATATGTCCCAGTAAACTAAATTGTCTTAACGTTATCTAGCGGGCTAGCAGTAGCTACAGATAGCTCCTGATATCAATGTCTTATAACATTGATTCAATGCGTATTCTAGCTGAGGGCATGTTGAATGTGATTTGACCAAAGAACCGTAACATTATACCAATAGGGTCCAGCTGCAGCACCGGAGAATCCTTGCATGCTGAATGTAGGGTCTAGCTGAATATAGGGTCTAGCTGCAGCACCGGAGAATCCTTGCTGGAGCTGGAGGCTACTCAAGTATACACACAGACAGTGGAGCTGTTTGCAGATAGCGAGCATTTTGACTTATTGCGTGGTGGCGATGTCTCGCAGATAATACAACTACTAGTATGATTATATAATATATATTTTATTAAAAAAAAATTATATAAAATAAAATAAAAAAATTTGGCAGGTAAGAAATATGCTTGGCGGGTAGATTCTTCCCATCTACCCGCCACTGGCCGGTGAGTCAAAAAGTAAATTTCGTGCCCTGCACGCACGCACGCGCGCGCGCACACACACACACACACACACACACACACACACACACACACACACACACACACACACACACACACACACACACACACACACACACACACACACACAATCCCGATGAGATCCCTGATCGTGGGCTAGCAGGGGGGGTCTGATTAAGTGAACTTTTTGGCCTACAGCTCAGCTGACGTAAACAGTGTTGTGCTAGTTACTGAAATATAGTAACTCAGTTACTTTACTAGTTACTTCATTTCAAAAGTAACTCCGTTACTTTACTAGTTACTTACACCCAAAAGTAATGCGTTACTGTGAAAAGTAACTATTTCGTTACTTAAAAAAATAAATATTGCTCCCATGCCCTTACAGATACTCAAAATCGGTTGATCAACTTGACAGTTTCCATTCACATCACTGAACTCTGCTAAGCAATGTGGTCTAGACACAAACACAAATGTTGTCCCAAGTCCCGACGTAATAAGAAATGCGCTGTGCCTAATTGTATCGCCGCTTAGGTTGAAGGAACAGCCTTGATGTCGCTGGAGCGTTTCATTATAACCGTCTTGCAATGTTGTTTAAGATATCAATCGAGCATTGCAATGTTAGAATAGTTAGGATATCAATTGTGCATGAAAGGACTATATTTATATTGTTTGATTAGTATTGATGAGATTCCCTGGCAGATTCGTACAGTCAAAATCCGTTGATCAACTTGAGTTTCCATTCATTTGCATTCACATCACTGCACTCACCAAAGTCTGCGGTGGTCGAGATGTAACGTTAGTCCAGCAGCCCCTCAAACATTTTCTTTATCTCATTTCCATGTTGTATATTCTCTCTCCAAGTAGTTGGAAAAAGTGTTCCGTCCCATTTGCTGCGTGTCGCCTGGTATCATGCTAACTACTGTAGATCCCTGAAAGCGGGTGGCGAGTGGCTTCGGATGAGTCCTGGTCGTTAACGTTAGACTCCAGTATCTTTGAGCCAAAACACAAATGACATTTAACTAAAACGTTATTTTCTTTGTGCTCGACAAAAGAGAAATAGTGAGAATATCCATGTGTACAAACGCGAGTAGCTGGGCGCTGCCATGATGACAGTCAGGACTATAGTAAACAAAACACGCCCCCAGCACAGCGTGTCCCCGCAGGCAGACAGGATAATAATAATCATCACTACCGCTCGCTATCAATCTACGCAGTATATAACGCAAATAACGTAGTAACAAACCATTCAGTAACACTAATGGCGTTACTGAATTTCAAAAGTAATCCGTTAGAGTACTAGTTACCGCCAAAAGTAACAGCGTTACTGTAACGCGTTACTTTGTAATGCGTTAGTCCCAACACGTACTAACGTAAAGGACGGACGCCGTTGGTTAAAATTTGAATCCAAACAACGGTAGAATAGCATTCACCAATCCAGTGTCTTCCTTTCTCAGCTGCAACCATACTTTATGCCATACTGTGTAAATAATGGATGTAAATAGTGTGTTGTGTGTTATGTAGTCTTACATATAAATGACTCTCTTTGAATTCTACCAGATCTCTTTTGTCCCCTTTGAGGAATGTAATGACGTACTGAGACAGGGCTTGACCGCAAGCAAACAGTAGCGATATTGACCTGCGCATGCAGTGGCGTAACGTGGGCGTGTGAACGAGAGAGGAAGGAAAAGGTCCAATCTGTATGCTCACGTACGCCATTAGTCTCTTACATTTTGTCACAGTTGCCTCTGACAAAATGTACACATCCCTGTTGTCGGATGAAAACCCCATACCTCGCCAACCTCTTAGGAATTCGCCTTATTCACTTCATCGCCATCTTTGTTTTCTTAGATTGCTATGAGCGCATTTCAATGAGCCGATGACTTCCATGTATTTCAAAACCTGAAAACCACTGTAAGTGAAAAACAAGTCAGGTAACCATGAGCTTGTAATTCTGACTGTATTCTACCTGTGTTGACTGTTAGGGTTCTTGAAGTGTCATTTTTAAAGCTAAGTTAAAAGATAACACTGAAGTGAACGGGCACTTCCGTACGCATCCGTACTTCACATTCCATCAGACTTGATGTAAAGCATCAGGAGTTACTGTACAAGGTTTCTACACAGCAGAATCCATATTCTCGGTCCTATGTCATATGTTCTAGGCCAGGGGTTCCCAAACTTTTCAGGCCGGGACCCAGAAAATAAGGCGTCAGAGAGCCGCGGCCCAATGCACATCGTCAGGCTTTTTTTATTTTTTTTTGCCAGGCGACCGATTTTTTAAGCCAAATATCACTTCAATCCTATTAAGTTAGTTCAAGTTAGTTATTCATTTATATGTGCTATTTATGAGAGGGCTAACTTGTTGCAAAATAATAAAGATAATAATAATAGCCTCATTAAAATACTATTGTTGCTTCGGTTGTTTTCAGCATTTTATGTGCATAATCTGTTATTTAGTTTGAAATGTTTGTTGAAATAAGTAGATTTTTCGTTTTTGTTTATTTATTAAGTTAATATAAAACCATATAGTCACATTTTAGAATACAATAGAATATAATTTTAGAATACAACTAGAAACACTGTCCTGGCCTGCTTCTAAGTTCAGTGTCCTGACAAAAAATTAAGTTAAAAGAAAAGTAATTTTTTTTTGGATTTAAAATTTTTTAATAATTTTTTTTGGAAATCATCTCGCGGCCCTCCCATGGCTGCTCGCGGCCCACCTTTGGGTCGCGACCCCGACTTTGGGAACCACTGTTCTAGGCAACATGTGCTGTGTAAGGGACTCGTGTGATTTTGGCCTCAGTGTGTGTCTCTAGCCTCTGTGGTGTTTCTTTGTTTTGCTTGGGTTCCCAGGGGCCAGGCCTCCAGGCCTTTCCTTATACAGAGTGAGGCTGATTTTCCAGCCATGACTCAGTGCCTCTGAGGGGGGGGGTGTGTGTGTGTGTGTGTGTGTGTGAACAAACTTAACCTTTTGACTTACCAGCGGCTGGTAGATTTTTAAAAGTACCAGCCGGGCAGATTTTTTACTAGCCAAAAATTATAAATAGCTTTTTAGTATATCGCCATGTGTTATTATTACATATAATACTCTCATATGCTATTTTCAATTAATATCATAAACAACATAAGGAATATTAGCATAATTTTGAGTGGAAGGAATGAGTCAGCGTTAATAGTTTTAAATGCAAATAATTTATTGAAACATAGAAGTGGGGTCGGGACACACACACACTGTGTTTCAACTCACCACCCCCGCATCATATTGTAGTCTGTCTTCAAACTTCCACTCCTCTCGAAACTTTTTTATATTTGAATATCAACATTATCTGTCCATCCTCAGTAATCCTCAGTTTACTATAATAAACTCCTGTCCTGAGTCCTGACTAGTGACTCCGTCGTCTTTCCAAACGCACGCACACACACACAGGGAAGGGGAGAGTGCCCCCCCCCCCCCATTTCCCTTTCCTCAGTGCTGTTCACTGTGGCTCTGCCTCGTCTGATCATCAGGATTAGCTTGTTAGCTTACGTTAACGTTGTAGTGATTGGTACATAAACGTTCATTTCGGGCGATGTGGGCATAAAGGAATGGCGACGGTGCAAAGCATGTAGCTGCATTTGACTCGTTGTGAGAAGAAAAAAAACATCACAGACTTATTTCGCGTCTGTAGGCGCACTGCTGTGTTAACGCTGCTGTGTTGACGCTGCTGCTCTGTTTTCAAGAAAGTGAAACACGGAGTGGGCGGATATCATATGACTCGCGGAGTTGCTAGAGGGTTTTTCAAAATAAGAGTATCATATGAACCTGAACGTTGCTAGTTGCCGGAGCCCAGATATTATGACTGGAGCTGCGCTTGGGGCGGCAATGAGACCCGCACAGGATTTTCAAAATAAGAGTATCGATATGAACTACACGCCAGCTGGCGGGCAGACTATTATTTTTAGCCGCCAGACGGTAAATCTACACGCATTTGGCGAATGGCGTGCAGTTATTTTGTTCCCTGTGTGTGTGTGTGTGTGTGTGTGTGTGTGTGTGTGTGTGTGTGTGTGTGTGTGTGTGTGTGTGTGTGTGTGTGTGTGTGTGTGTGTGTGTGTGTGTGTGTGTGTGTGTGTGAAATCCGCTCTTTGCTCTTTAAAGCTTGGTCCGCTCCGCTAATCGCTCATGTTGACCCCGCCCCCAAGTCGCTCTCCGCTCGCTCACCGCTCACCTTGAATCGAGCGCTCCCCGCTCGGCAGATTTTTTTTTGAGCATGGTGTAAATGAGCTCAAACTACAACAGTCTACACCCCCTGGGCCCCTTAACAATTGTTTGTATTGAGCCGCATTGTAATTGTACCCATTCTGCAATGTTAAATAACGTTGTTTATCCATTAGCTAGCTCTATTAAGCGATGATAGCTAGCCTAGCCACAATGCTATGGTCGCTGCCATTAACGTTAGCATGTAAGCTAACGACAACAACAATGGCGTCAAAACTTTTTCTAACAGGATGTGAGTGACAAAGCCTGAACAGGATATCACAGGTTCACCCTTCTCATTGGTTGAAAATGGCCTTCATGTTTGTGCATCGCCATCTGTTGCTTTGGCATTGTACTACATGTATATTACATCAGTGTTAAACCACTGTGAGCGGCCTGGAGTGGATTGGAGCGGAGGAGAACTCTCGCTCCGGACGTCGCGCCGACCCATTTTAAAACCCACTCCTCGCTCACTTCAAAACCGCCCGCGCGCGGCGCTCACGTGCACTGGTGTGTGCACGCCTGCACGTGGCGGGGGGGGGGGGGGGGGGGGTGTAAGGGAGTATGGGCAAACATTTTGGAGTGTGATACATATATTTTTGAATGCTGTGTGTGTGAATGTATGTGTATGTAGTAGTAACTATACTGTATGTGTATGTAGTAACATATACTGTATGTTTGTAGTAGCCTATACTGTATGTGTATATGGACGTTCTTCACTGTTCTAAACTCCACAACCTAATGTATACCTCAGCAAACCAGTAGAAAGTACACAACATGCTATACACAAATACAAAAAAAGTAGATTATTTTCTACCATGCCAGTGTTCTTCAGGTGGCGCTGATTAGTGCAGTTGGCTTGGGAAAGTGCAAGGCAGGCTTCTGGGATTGAATCTTTTTTCCACAGCGCATACCACAGTCCAGGCTCATTTCCTGAGCCTGGTAGAATAGGCAGAAGTGAGCCACCGCTGGCTTTAACTGCAGCTGTTTTGGCATTGCCTGCACACCAAGGAATTACAATCTCCTCCGAAACCTCTTTCTGTCTCTCTGCCAGTCGCCCATTCTCCCTCTCCAAACCCTGGTAGATTTAGTCAGTTATAAGCTAGAGATTCTATGCTGCAAATTTCTCAAACATTTAGGTTGTTGGAAATTAAGTATGACCATGGGGTGTGATTGATTGATTGATTGATTGATTGATTGATTGATTGATTGATTGATTGATTGATTGAAAACTTTATTAACAGATTGCAGAATGGGTACAATACAGTACGGCTCAATACAAACAACTGCTACGAGGATGCAGACCAGAAAAATACTTTTGTCTTGTTTACATCAGGGTCCTCCATTTTCAATTCATCAGGAAATGTAGTGGTAGTGTTCAGTGTCCTAAATCTAACCCTCTGTCCTTGTGTTCTCTCTTTTAGAGGTCATCCATACCCAAGGCCCTCTAGACGGCAGCCTCTACGCCAAAGTCCGCAAAAAGGAGTCTGTTGAGGGGGCGGTCACAGCCAACGGCCTCCCATCCACCACCGCCGAGCACGCCCTGCCTGCAGTCGACCACGCCCTTTCAGTCAGCAGCGACTCTGGCAACTCCACCGCTTCCATCAAGACCGACCGGACTGATGAAGCGATAGCAGCCTCTCAGGTAGCCCCAGTGAGCCAGCCTCACGCTCCTGCGGGCGAGGAGCCACCTCCGGCCCAAGACCCGGGCCCGGTCGCTCCACAGCCCCTCAGTCCCCAAGAGAAGCAGGAGCTGGAGCAGCTGCTCAGTGGCCTGGAGGGGCCCATGCACCGACAGGGCTACCTGTCCCCTCCTACCTCCACTGTGGGAGGGATGCTGCACCTGGTGCCCGCCCAGGTCCATGTAAACGGACACAACAGCATCGACCGAGAGACAGATATTTTAGATGATGAGCTGCCCACCAGTCAGGAGGGGAACAGCGTAGACAGTCTGGGCACCTTCTCCTCCACAGAGGGCAGGGCCACGCCAGCTGATCTCTACGACCAGCCTGAGACTGCCATCAATGGACAGGACCATGTGCCCTATCTGGAGCGCAGCGTCCCAGAGAAGGCCCTGGAAAATGCTGTCACGGTCGTCCAGTCACAAGGTGGGATACCCGACATGCCTGCCACTTTCACGCAAAGTGAGTCAGCCCCATCGGGCGGTTTCCTAATCAGCCAGAATGGCAACTTGTACCGCTCACAGTCCTTCGGTGAGGATTCCACGTCTATGCCACGAGCCCCCGCCCGCACGACCAGTAGCCGGGATGCAGTTCAGCGTGGTCTCAACGTCTGGCAGCAGTTTGGTGTACCTGAGGAACCAGTGACCGAAGGGGTCCTGTTTAGTCCACCGCCGGCAATGCAGAGCCACCACAGCCTGCCACAGTTTCCCCAATGCCACAGTGCCTCCCAACGGGAGATCGAGCAGTCTATCGAGACGCTCAACCTCCTCATGCTGGACCTGGAGCCTGGCCGTCCGCTGGTGCCCAAGTCCCAAAGCGCTCCTCCTGGGGAGAACGCCATCGTGGTCACAACCCAACCGTCCTTCTCCCAAAGCCAGTCCAGGCCTTCCTACAAGGCCAACTCTGCCATCCGCTCCACCAGCCCTACATCCGGCCTAGTACCCTGCCGCTCCTCACCTGTTCAGACGTCCGTATCACCTGGGAAGCCGGGCACGCCAGAACCTGCTCCCACCCAGGGACCCTTGGATTACGTCCCTGAACCGGCTGTCACCAGTTCTGCTCCACAAGCTTCCACCACTCTAGTAGGTCAGCTCCAGCTGAAGCCCATCAACACCTACCCGCCCAGTACCGTATCCCCGTCCGCAGAGCATCCAGAGCCCCAGAGAAGCCCCAGCGCTACCTCTGCCTCCCCCCAGCCACCCAATACCGTGTCCCCGTCCGCAGAGCCTCCAGAACCCCAGAGAAGCCCCAGCGCCACCTCTGCCTCCCCCAAGCCACCCAGTACCGTGTCCCCGTCCGCAGAGCCTCCAGAGCCCCAGAGAAGCCCCAGCGCCGCCTCTGCCTCTCCCCCTCCCAAGCCCAGGGCCAGCGAGCCAGATGAAGTGTTCAATGTGGAAGGCCTGGTTGCCCAGCGTGTGGCTGGTAAGCTCTGCCTTTATCCTACTGGGTTCACATTTCCCCCTCTATTTTTAAATATTTTTTACAGCAGACGAAAAACCACAGAAATGCCATGGTTTAAATTGTATGATGATAAAATGCGCAATATATCACTGTTCTAAAATGGTTTCTAAAATATAATTTGTCATCACAGATGAATGAAGGCTAAATCACATTAAAGTACACACACTCGTCCATGTGCACATATGCGTGCATGCCAGTGCTCACCAACATGCACTCACACACACACACACACACACACACACACACACACACACACACACACACACACACACACACACACACACACACACATACGCACATGCGCACATGCACACACACATCAGAACTCAACATAAATCCAGTATCCAAAAAGTCTCTTTTGGAACAACCGTTTCTGGGGCCAGCTTGACTTTCCTGGCTCAAAGTGTTGCCCTTTAAGAATGATGCATTGGCGGGCGTCAATATGAGCCTAGTGAGGTCACAATCCTGCCATTGTCCACAGAGATGGGCCTCCCAATTTCCCCCTAGAAGGCCTTGCACCGGACTGGATCTGGGCTTTTGGCCTCCACAGTTCCACCACAGTCCTTCCCAAGAAGCATAGAGCCACTGGTACATCTGGTTCAGTAGTTACAAAACAGAGCCTTCATCCAGCAGTTCCGATAGTAACATTGTGCTATTTATAAGAACCTTAAAATGGCTTCAGAATGGGCTGCAGATGGCTGATTGTTGCGTTGATTAAAGTAGAAATGTTTCAAATGACCTGCAGAAAGGACGCTTCATACAACATTTCTGCAGAGCTGCAGAAAGGAAGCTTCATACAAAATGAGACTATTATGACTTGATTTTGCTGTAGAATATGAAGAAAACCCTTTAACAAATGAAAGGATTTGTTTGGTTAAGACCCACGGCTTAGTGTTCAAAAGCAAGTCTGTATTTTCACAAAGCAAACAGTACAGTTGAAAGCTGCTGTCCATCAGTACAGATAGCAGCCTCATCATTGTACAATGTTCCCTCAGAAAACACCAGCTTTGTCTAAAAACCTGTAATACATACTACCCGCCTACATGAATAGCATAGCAATCAACACATCAATCTCAATACATATTGCAACATCAGCGCCTGGAGTCAGGTGAGGCATGTTCCACCATGGCCTGTTTTAAGGTTAATAAACTTGGACGTGTTCTAAAGCTACTATAGACTGTTTCAGTGGAATTGCGTTGCTAGGGAACAGCTTCGACTGCAGTTGATTTCTTCTGACAGGAAGTCAAATAGTTGTCAAGTTATTTTCTGGAAATGCCTGCAAACTATAAAGCAATATGTGCTTTTAGTGATTCTGTTCTTATCTTCTCTGTTGACAGTCAACTCGTCAGCCCTCATCACAGAGGCTCAAACAGGAAGCATTTCTTTCCAGCCCAGGAAGCTAGCTGTCCCTAAAATAAACACTTCTGGGTTTCCCGCAGAACCGCGAGGAACAGAATTTGGTCGTCAACGCAGAGCAGTGAGATGGAAAGTCATTGTTAAGCTATGGAGAAACGCTGCTGTGATAATAACACGCCACAGGAAGAGCGACTTAGAATCAACAGGACTCTGCACTCTGGAGAAAGTGACATTCGTTACACCAAGTTAAATGCCACCCTTACGAATAAAGTAGCATGGTATTTCCAATAAAGTAGCATGGTATTTCCAATAAAGTAGCATGGTATCTCCAACAAAGTAGCATGGTATTTCCAAAAAAGTAGCTTGGTACCTCCAAAGAAGTTGCATGGTATTTCCAAAAAAAGAGTATTGTATTTCCAATAAAATAGTATGGTATTTCCAATAAAGTAGCATGGTATTTCCATGATGGTAGTGGCCAACATATTATGAAAATACCAAGATATTACCATTGGTATCATGGTTTAAATTGGTATTATTTAAGTTAAGACATTTGTACCATGGTGATACATGACTTGTACCATGGCAGTACCATGGTAAAACAAAAAATTAAAGAAAGTATGATACTTTTCACAGGGAAATGAGACACTATTAAGCGTTTTGAAAGAAAGCACGAAACCCATTGTTAGCTGCTGACTGTCATACAAACACTCCTTTTCCACAACTAGCTTGAAAGTGTCAAAAAGGGATTGAAGTCCACCCAGCATGTTCCCAAAGCACTCATCAAATGTATTATACGTTTTACAGATTATATTCCAATCATATTCATTATAAGTTGGACATGTATCTATCCCCATTGTGACTGTGTTTAAAATTATTTCATATTTCCCTTCTTTTTCCTGTTGTATGTGGAACCTGGTGCTCTGTTAATTTGTTTTCTCTTGACCTTCATTATCCTTCATCGCCGCTCTTCCCCCGTCTCCCATCCTGCACCTGTTCTACCCAGAATACTCTGCTCGTGTAAGAGGTATCATCCCCCGTATGATTCCTCCTCAGTCCGTGCGTCATCGCACTTTCTCCCTCTCTGGTTGGTTATCACCTTATACCTGTCTCGCCCCCTTTTTTTGGGCATTCCTTTAATCCAAAGTTTTGTCTGAGTGCAGTGCTTGCACGGAGTGGTTTTCCTCGTATTCTTCTTCATTGCCATTCTGTTCTTTGCCTGCCCCTCTCTCTTTCTCCCAACTTTCTATTTTTAGATGTGAAGCACCTCTTTGATTGGAAATCTCAGTCACACAGTCACTCAGTCAGCCAGTCACTCACTCACTCACTCACTCACTCACTCACTCACTCACTCACTCACTCACTCACTCACTCACTCACTCACTCACTCACTCACTCACTCACTCACTCACTCACTACTTTGCCCTTAATTTCTTTGTGCATCAAGGGACGGTTTTGATACAGTGTATGTGTTTTTTTTACCCCTCAAGGTTAGGGTATGAACCCAGGCACAGCCATGGACCAGTAGGGGAAGAAAGCAATTGGATAATGTTAAAGTTTCACAGGAATGAGACAAGGGGAAGCACAAAGACATCTCTGTCCAAGAGCAGGGAGAGTGCATGTCACAAGATCCGCTTTGCCAAAGTTGGGGAACAATACCAAGGCCAGGAGACACTGGCCTCTTTCAAGGCTGCTCATTTTCAGCCTCTCTGTTTAGAGCATATGGAGAGAGGCAGACAAAAGGACACTGAATCCAGGAGAGAGACCACAGCCCTATTTTTGAAACACCGCTAGGGCCTTATCTGTCCACGGGGAGACATCGACTTGGATGCAGACCGGATTGTTCTTTTTTAGGGCCGCTGGGTGTCAGGGGCCAGTCTGGGCTATGAGCTGGCAGACGGTAATGTCCCTCCTAGGGACAGAGTGCTACGCCTACGTTACGCAGAGTCCTTGGACCGTAAGGCTAGAATGACTTGACCGATGGGTTTGGTTTCCAATTAGACCGGAACTGTTACCATAACACTAACAGGTCTTTTGTTTATGTTTTTTTTTGTCATGAACATAATTCAAGCTAATGGTATTAACATTATAATTAGAATATAATTGACGTTCACCATTCTACTAGAAACTACTAGTTTCTCACTAATGGAATATCCTCACTTTCACCTTAGGTAACCTTCTCTCCTCATCTAGTCCAGTTGGAGATGTGCACATATGGAGGAGAGTGTGGTAGAGAGAGAGAGAAGCACCCCTGCTACGAAATGGGATCAGCGATCACGTTTATTTACACCATTCCATACAATATCCGCATTTGAAATGATCAAGAAACGAGTGAGAGGAAAAACAAAAGGATCCGAAAATACGTCAGTCCTGGGAATCTCTGCTTTACAGCTGGAAAGCATTAGCTATCGCCAGGGCAACAGCCCAGTGTTTGACAGTGCTCCGCTGTAGAGCAATGCATCGTCGGTACATCTGGTTTTCATGGCCGGTGCGAGTAGGTGGGGTGGGGTTGGGGGGGGGGTTACATGCTATTCAGTCTCCGCCAGCTCCAAGATTTCCCAACCAACGCCCCTCCAACGCAAATGAAAATCGGGGCCCCGTACATGTGACATGTCGGACACTGAGCCACCGGGAGGCTGATCAAGAATGTTAATAGATGACATGTGAGTGGCACGTGTGGAGCTTCCTGTTATGCCACTGCCGTATTGAGGTGCAAGCATTTATCCATTTGTAAACAGAATTATAAAACACACGCACATATACGCACAAATGTTTTGCATGTATACTGTAAATGTATACTGATTTAGAGGTAGAATAATTTTGCGAAACAGTTTGAACCCCCCTCCCATTCATACTCTTCAATGATGCAAAATATGCACACCACCAACACTCTTTGAAGTACATGACACACAGGTAACCGTCGTCATTCTTAACTGTTCGCTGTGACCGTTGTCAAATCCTCACAGCTGCAGTGCTACGGCTACCATTCCCCTTGCGGACATCTGGCCAGGATTTCTCTTCTTTAGGCCAAAAAAAGAGGTTGAGTGAAAGGCAGTAAATATTTTATACAGTTTCCATAACAGTCCGCCTCTAGCAATTGGGTGTGTCTGCATGTTTTTCCCATCTTTGTGAGGGTCTGCCAGCACCAGACTGACACAAGCTCATCAATCAGACCGCTGAGGGGTCAGTATTATTAGTCTGTGTTTGTTTATTGTACTTAGCAAGGGGAAGATTCACTTTTCTAAAAGGCTTTCTCGTTTCAAGCAGGAGGGAAGCTATTCATTTATAGCAGAGCAGGGGGAATTGGGCATTTTGGGAGAGAGAGAGAGAGAGAGAGAGAGAGAGAGAGAGAGAGAGAGAGAGAGAGAGAGAGAGAGAGAGAGAGAGAGAGAGAGAGAGAGAGAGAGAGAAGGGGCTAGAGACAGATCATGAATCATATTTCAACCCACAACGTCGCAAGTTCATTGCATGTACTTTAGCCTGCTGAGCCAAAAAGACACCCAAGAATGTTCCACTTGTCTCAAAGGACTTCAATTATTTTGCTCATTTTAGCCTGGAGGGACAGGATATGGTTGTATGTTATTGGAAACTGCAGAAATCACAATATAGAAGGGTGGATACAGGATTCCCTTGGTGGTCACTTGAAGGATATCAGCCAAATTATGCCAACAATCATGGCAGAGAAAATTATGGAAATACTGTGATATTACGTACAATATTAAGTACACAGTTGGTACTGTTGTGAAGGGCCAGATTAAACCGAATATATATATTTATTTATATATATATATTTAATTGTATTTGTATATTCTCTAATATTCCCTGATATCCCTTGTATATTCCTTGTACAATATGCATTGAATATCCATTCTAGCCTACTGAACATCCCATAATAGTCTCCATTCTACTATTGGTCGAGACCTTGGTGCCAGGCTGCCATACCCCTCAGACCCAGTTCAAACGTACCGCTCCACATGTACGAACAAGTCCTAGTTCCGCGTAGGAATCTGACTACCGCACCACTAATGGGACTATTTGTTCATAGTGCGTATATATACTGCGCTACTAAAGTAGGACTTTCTTTTCAGTCCAGTTTCTTACCCTCCAATAGAGTCACAGACGTAAAGCCTCCCCGCGACGCCACGTGTGGGAGTAAGGCCAAGTTCGCCTACCATCGGTATTGAGACATCGTGTATATTAATATTTGAATAGTCATATTTGGCACTATATCGTCGAGTTGGACGTAGTCTATTAAGCTAATAATAGTCTGTTAATATATAGTGCTTTGTGCGGTGAGAATACTACCGTAGTCAGTACCCCATCGTTTCGGGCAGAGAACTGGCTGCTGGTTGACCCCACGTGAAGCTGCACCCGAGGAGCCCCAGAGCCGACGAGCGAGTGGACCTGTATACCGGATTATTCTACCGACGACAGCCCGCCTTCCCAGGCACGGATTATGCTTTGTACACATTGATTATTCCATGGATAAAGACCCCCGACACTGCCGTGTGTTGGAACCCCCCCCCCTGGAGAGGACGCAAGGTGAGGAGACGCTCTGCAAGACGAGGTCGCTTCACGTCTCTCCTCCGTGGACCGGATGACGCCGGCCCACAAAGAGTCCACCTGCTTTCATCTGTGGTCCAAGGATCGCCGGCGCATTGAACGGCACTACAGTGGGTTCACCTGGGATACCCTTGGCCGGATGAGGCAGTCGGATTCTACCCCCCCCCCCCCTTCCTACTCCTGTCGGCTTACAAGCGACCGGATTAACCCCCTCTAGTGTATCAAGTATATAATCATTAAAGTATCATTGCTGTTATTCCTTAAACTATTCCAGGTCGTATATGTACCACCTGCGCCTTCAGAGATTGGACATTCTCTATTGATATACCGACGAATACTCTTGCCATAAAAGTGCATACTAATTCCATTCATAAATGTGATTGATTTGATTAAGTGCTTGTTCTACACACCATCGCTGTGTAGAAATAAAGACCTATTTCTAATTCGTACATTTGTGTTGGATCCGTTTCATCTACGTGACAGTGTTCATCATAATATATTTATGCCGTGTACTGGGTGGCCGAATATTAAGTACAAAGGTAGTGGTAGTAAGTATCATATCTAGTAATACAGTCAGGGAATTGTACCCCTCAGTTACAATTGGTCCTTCGAGCCGGATGGTAATCAGTGTAATATTAATATAGTGTTATTAATATTGAAATGGCCTATGATGAACACTCCACGAAACGATCCTCCTAACCAACGCCCGCAGCGCGAACGACGGCTCCCTCAGTACTTAGAGGCTTACGCTGTCAGTCAACAACCTAGTCTTCTACTAACAGTAAACGCGGTAAAACTAGAAAGTAAAAGTATGTCTAACCCCAACGCCCAGACTACCCCGACCATAGAGGCCCCTACGGGCTCTAATGTAACTGACCAAGTTCACGGTGGGGACCAGTGGGAACCAGACATGACTTCACACCCCGCCAGTACTGAAGAAGTAGTCCCCGATGAGTCCCGGGAGGAATACAACGCTACCGAGAGAGAACTTGGCACGGAAGAAGACGGGGAGAGCACCGTGGAGATAGAGCTCCAAGGCTCCGCAAGGAGTACCCCGAGGGAAGGCTCCCCTATACAACCGCCTTCTCCCAGCGAGGCAGAGAGGACCCTACAGCAGGCCTTCCTCATCAGCCTGAACGCCGCTGCTGAACGCGACCGACTGCAGATCCAGCAGCGAAGCGAACACGAGCAGATATGTCTAGAAATAAGACGCATTCAGATGGAAGAGAATGTGGCCCGAGAACGAGCCGGTGCTCAACGGGACGCAGCGCGCGACAGACAGCAGTCGCAACTAATAGAACAGCTGATCAGACGGACAACACCCTCTCCCTCCGCCAGAGGCTCCAGGAACTCGTCTAGACACACCTCCAGGGCGGCATCCCCTAGCCGAGTAAACAACCCTGAACTTGACCAACAGACGAGGTCTATACCCCCCACAGACCACCTCCCCCCACCGGTCCAAGCGAGACCTAGCAACCGGGAAGGAGCAGCATATCCTGTGGAGAGGCTAAACCAGAGACTACAAGCACTGGATGACCTAACTGAAGACGAAGAGGAAGAGGAGGAGAACCACGCCCGAAGACAGCACAGTACTCTACCGGACCAGGAGGTCCGGTACAGCCCAGGCTATACTCCCGCGGAGCTGCGCTACAGACCCCCGACTCTATACACGGGTGAGCACGACGCACGACCCGCACCGAGGAACAGCACCTGGACAAGCGGGCCATGGTACACTGCCGGTACCAGCCCATACCAAGGAGCGGGAGGAGACTCGCCTAGGAGGCCTCTCCCCCAACGCTCGCCGATGTATCCACAGTCAGCGTCATACATTGGCACGCCTATGGTACCCGACTTCACCCAAGAGAACCGGGCCCAGTATACAGAACTCTGCATGTGTCTGGAGACCATGTTGGTGGATGTATTGGATGAACGCCACAAATACGCCATCCTACTGAAGCACTTAAAGGTGCCCCGCGCACATAATATAGCGCTCGCCTACGCGACTTCCACCACCCCATACACAGCAGCGCTGGTAGCATTGGACCAGAGGTATGGGCGCATATGGGATTACGTGATCCAGGAGATCCGACACATTGACCGCTTACCCCCAGCAATAGACAATCGAGCACTGGACGACCTGTCCATCAGAGTGCAGTCCCTGGTAGGGATGTTGGGAGCGCAAAGAGAGAAGGGGAGGCATGAACTTTACGCCAACTCAAATGTGGAAAGGATTCTGGAGAAGCTGCCGCCCGCTCGTCAGGAGCGCTTTAGGCGGCAGAGGGACCACAGAGACCCGAATGGCCCCGAACCGAACCTCCTCGATCTAGCAGACTTCCTGGCGAGAGAAGTCAGCAGCCTACGGCTAGATACATTCGGACGGAGCACCCCTGGCTCCAGAGAAGGAACCAGACGACTAAATGATGGAAGAAGATCGGTGACTGTGATGCACCAATCGGAGTCAGTACCGAGCAGCAGGAGCCACAGTACCCCCTCCAGAACGGAGAAGTGGAAGATAGTGTGCCCCTACTGTGAGAAAGAACACTGGCTAGCGCAATGTGACTCCTTCCCCAAGCTGAACGCGGAGGAAGCAAGTCAATGGATAAAGTCCAACAAGCGCTGTTTTCGCTGTGCGCGCTCACACATGGCAGCCGAATGCCGCTTAAAGAAAAGGTGCACCAAGTGCGATGGAGCCCATCTGGACATACTTCACGACAGTAACAGACGGCGCCCTTCACCCGCACCATCCAGCCGCAAAGCGAGCGTCATGTACATCGATCCCGCCAGCAGCAGTGGAGCCCGAGTACTCCTAAAAGTAGTGCGTGTGACACTAAGCTACCAGAATAAAGTCCTGGACACTTATGCCGTCCTCGATGACGGGTCAGAGAAGACCCTGCTGCTCGCCTCCGCTGCGGCCCAGCTAGGGCTGCGGGGAAGCGAAACCCAAATGACAATTCGGACAATAAGACGAGATTTGAAGACGATAAAGGGCGAGAATGTCTCATTCTCTATCGCAGCAAGCGGCCAGCCTGAGCGACGGTACCAGATTACAGACGCTTTCACCAGCCAAGAAATAGGACTGTCGCGGTACACATACCCCGTCGCCAAGCTGATGGAGAAATATGTACATCTGCGCAAGTTACCGATCCCGCTCATAGACAATGCTATGCCGACCCTGTTGATAGGCTCCGACCATGCAGACCTCATTGTCCCGATAGACCGGGTTCATACCGGACCCCGAGGCTGTCCTGCAGCAGTCGAGACCCGTTTGGGATGGACTCTCCAAGGCCCGCTCGCCAAATCTCTCAACCGAAGTACAGCCACTAGATGTCTCCACTCCCGAGTCACAAAGGGAGAAACCGCACTCCTGCAACACGTAGAGCGGTTATGGACCTTGGAACAAATGCCCTTTAAGAACGGAAAGAAAGACATTCGCTCTAAAGATGACATTTACGCCATTCACCTCCTCGAGACAGGGACCAAGAGAGTCCCGGTCAACGGCGTGTTGAGATACGCCACGCCACTCCTGCGGCGAGAAGGAATGCCTACTTTCCACGCCAAGACAGACGCCACAGAACGGTACCTGCTGAACACGGAGCGGCGCTTAGCCAAGAACCCCGCCCAAGAGAGTGTATACCGCGCTGAGATTGAGAAGCTCATCACAGCGGGACACGTCACAAAGATGGACATTAAAGAGGCTGACCAGACCACTGAATCGTGGTACGTGCCCCACCACAAGGTCCATCACAACGGTAAAGACCGCATAGTATTTAACTGCAGCTACCAGATCGGATCCCAAAATCTGAATAAAGAGTTACTGCCCGGTCCCACACTCGGCCCCTCCCTACTCGGCGTTCTACTCCGCTTCCGCCAGGAAAAGGTGGCCATCAGCGGGGACATTAAAGGAATGTTCCTGCAGGTGAGATTAGTAGAGGCGGACAAGCCCCTGTTACGGTTCCTATGGAGAGAGAAGCCAGGAGATGAGCACCCAGCCATCTACCAATGGGAAGTCCTCCCCTTCGGAACGACGTGCAGCCCCTGCTGTGCTACATTTGCACTACAGAAACATGTAGCAGAAGACCCAGCAGCGGACGAAGAGGTCCGACACAGCGTAAAGAACAGCTTCTACGTAGACAACTGTCTACAAAGCCTTTCAACCCAAGAAGAAGCCGAGGCTCTCCTGATTAAACTCCGCGCCTCATTGATCAAAGGCGGCTTTGATCTCAGGCAGTGGGCCAGCAGCGATCCGCAAGTACTGCGCAGCCTCTCCTCCGAGGACAAGGCAGCCAGCAGCGAGACCTGGATGGCTACAATCCCGGGAGAAGCCCAGGAGATGACCCTGGGATTGGTGTGGCGATTCAAAACAGATTCGCTTCACTACAGACACAAGCCCCTGACTACGGAGCAGGGAAGGCCGGCGGCGGCGCCGACCACCAGACGGAGTGTGTACACAACACTCGCCCGACAATATGACCCGCTAGGATGTATTCTACCGTACACCACCAGGGCAAAAATGATTGTACGAGCATTGTGGGACAAGGACCAGGGCTGGGACGACCCCATTCCCGCACACCTTGCATCCACCTGGAGAGAGTGGGAGATGGAGCTCCACTCACTCCCAGGCGTTAATATGCGCCGAAGCTACTTCCCACCCACGGTGAGGCCAGAGACATGTAAAATGGACTTACACGTCTTCAGTGACGCCTCAGAGGTCGCATACGGATCAGTAGCCTACTTACGGGCCCAAGAGAAGGGGGGAGAGATCTACACAGCATTTGTCCTCGCCCGCTCGAGAATAGCCCCACGCAAGCAACAATCTATCCCACGTCTAGAGCTCTGCGCAGCCCTAGCCGGAGCGCACCTAGCCACGCTCATCCAACGTGAGCTCACCATACCGGTGTCTAGAACAATCCTGTGGTCAGATTCCACGACGGTACTCGCCTGGATCAATTCGGACTCATGCAAGTACAAAGTCTTCGTGGGAGTCAGAGTCACCGAGATTCAAGACTTAACCGAAGAGTTAACCGGAGAAACAGAGTGGCGCTACGTTGATACAAAACAGAACCCAGCTGACGTCATCACCCGGGGGATGCCCCTGGATGACCTCACCCGTCGCAATGTCTACAGTGACGGCCCCGCATTCCTAAGACTCCCGGAAGGACAGTGGCCCATGCCTATCCCGAGGGAAGCAAGTCCAGAGGAGGTGGAAAATAAGAAGTCTGTGTTCTGTGGATTGAGCACCGTAGCCTCCACCGACCCTAACATAGACGATTGCACGTCCATAGAGAGTGCACAACAAAGAACATTCCTGCGGTACCACCCGGAGTGCAAGTCCCCCGCTGATATGTCAGCAGCTAACTACGAGGAAGCAGAATTGCTTCTACTGCAGTGAGCCCAGAGAGACTCGTTCCCCGATGAATTGGCCTGTCTACAGGGAGGAAAGCCCGTCCCATCCGACAGCAGATTAATTCATCTGGCCCCCGAGAGCGACGCTCATACCCTCATCAGAGTGGGTGGTCGCCTACGCAGAGCCCCCAATCTACCGGATGACATTAAATACCCGATCGTATTGAACAGCCGACACAAGGTCACAGAGCTGATTATAAAGAAATACGATGAGGATGTACATCACGCAGGAGCAGAAAGAGTCTTCGCGGAAATCAGACGTCGTTACTGGATCCTACAAGGAAGAGAGGCGGTACGACGCTTCCAGCGAACATGTCTAGACTGCCGCAAGTGGCGCGCGCAGCCCAGCATACCAAGGATGGCTGACCTTCCTCCATGTCGCCTCCGAATCGGTGACAAGCCATTCCACTCAACGGGTATGGACTGCTTTGGCCCGCTGCACATAAAGAAAGGAAGAGGAACCGAGAAGCGGTGGGGTATTGTATTCAAATGCATGACCACCAGAGCGATACACATCGAGCTTCTCCCGACCATGAGCACAGACTCATTCCTTATGGCCTTCCGTAGATTCACATCACGGAAAGGAAGACCGTCTACCCTATTGTCCGATCATGGGACAAACTTCAAAGGCGGCGAAAGAGAGCTGAGAGAGAGCTTCCAAGCTATGGGCCCAGAACTTAAGACCCACCTCGCTCCAGCACAGGTTGATTTCCAATTCAACCCCCCAAACGCACCCCACTTCGGTGGCACTTGGGAACGAGAAGTGCGCTCCATAAAGACAGCCCTGTACGCAGTACTTGGGGCCCAGACTGTGGCGGAAGAAGTCCTAATGACAGTCCTCACGGAGATTGAGGGAGTACTTAACTCGAAGCCCCTCGGATATGTCTCCAGTGATGTGGCGGATATCGACCCAGTTACCCCCAACACACTCCTGATGGGGCGGCTAGATCCTGCATTACCCCAGACAATGTACCGGCCTGAAGAAGCGAACGGCCGACGAATGTGGAGGTACAGCCAAGTATTAGCCGACAAGTTTTGGAACCGTTTCCTACTGCACTACCTACCGTCTCTACAGACCCGCCAGAAGTGGGTAAAGGAGAGAGACAATTTGACAGAAGGAACAGTCGTCATGATTATTGATCAATCACTGCCCAGAGCTATGTGGCCGGCCGGCCGCGTAAGCAAAGTGATCACCGGTGCCGACGGCAAGGTCCGAGCAGCTGAAGTGCTCGTCCAGGGTCGCACTTACACCCGTCCCGTGGCGAGGCTCATAGAACTGCCTCGACTCCCAGACACAATCGATGATGACCATGACCCTACAACCCTATGACTTTGTGAAGTTGACTGACCCCTACAGCAAACCCTTATGTGTAGATAGACAACGCGATTAATCTGTCTCTGTTTAACTGATTAGGTCTGGGACCAATCAGGGGGTGGCTGTTGTGAAGGGCCAGATTAAACCGAATATATATATTTATTTATATATATATATTTAATTGTATTTGTATATTCTCTAATATTCCCTGATATCCCTTGTATATTCCTTGTACAATATGCATTGAATATCCATTCTAGCCTACTGAACATCCCATAATAGTCTCCATTCTACTATTGGTCGAGACCTTGGTGCCAGGCTGCCATACCCCTCAGACCCAGTTCAAACGTACCGCTCCACATGTACGAACAAGTCCTAGTTCCGCGTAGGAATCTGACTACCGCACCACTAATGGGACTATTTGTTCATAGTGCGTATATATACTGCGCTACTAAAGTAGGACTTTCTTTTCAGTCCAGTTTCTTACCCTCCAATAGAGTCACAGACGTAAAGCCTCCCCGCGACGCCACGTGTGGGAGTAAGGCCAAGTTCGCCTACCATCGGTATTGAGACATCGTGTATATTAATATTTGAATAGTCATATTTGGCACTATATCGTCGAGTTGGACGTAGTCTATTAAGCTAATAATAGTCTGTTAATATATAGTGCTTCGTGCGGTGAGAATACTACCGTAGTCAGTACCCCATCGTTTCGGGCAGAGAACTGGCTGCTTACCCAGGGTGGTTGACCCCACGTGAAGCTGCACCCGAGGAGCCCCAGAGCCGACGAGCGAGTGGACCTGTATACCGGATTATTCTACCGACGACAGCCCGCCTTCCCAGGCACGGATTATGCTTTGTACACATTGATTATTCCATGGATAAAGACCCCCGACACTGCCGTGTGTTGGAACCCCCCCCCCTGGAGAGGACGCAAGGTGAGGAGACGCTCTGCAAGACGAGGTCGCTTCACGTCTCTCCTCCGTGGACCGGATGACGCCGGCCCACAAAGAGTCCACCTGCTTTCATCTGTGGTCCAAGGATCGCCGGCGCATTGAACGGCACTACAGTGGGTTCACCTGGGATACCCTTGGCCGGATGAGGCAGTCGGATTCTACCCCCCCCCCCCTTCCTACTCCTGTCGGCTTACAAGCGACCAGATTAACCCCCTCTAGTGTATCCAGTATATAATCATTAAAGTATCATTGCTGTTATTCCTTAAACTATTCCAGGTCGTATATGTACCACCTGCGCCTTCAGAGATTGGACATTCTCTATTGATATACCGACGAATACTCTTGCCATAAAAGTGCATACTAATTCCATTCATAAATGTGATTGATTTGATTAAGTGCTTGTTCTACACACCATCGCTGTGTAGAAATAAAGACCTATTTCTAATTCGTACATTTGTGTTGGATCCGTTTCATCTACGTGACAGTGTTCATCATAATATATTTATGCCGTGTACTGGGTGGCCGAATATTAAGTACAAAGGTAGTGGTAGTAAGTATCATATCTAGTAATACAGTCAGGGAATTGTACCCCTCAGTTACAGGTACCATTGGACCTTTACCGTGGCAGAACTATGGTAAATTATTTATACAATGGCTGGTACCATGGGAAAACTGAATTTACCATCAAACTACCATTCCAAGCTTCAACTAATATTTACTCACCCATGTCAGTGACGGAACTTGTTTGTTTGTTATGTACTTTACTACCCCATTTTCATAGTCAATTGAATCAGATTTCTCCCACTAGCTTAATCTCCCTCCAAAACCCTTCTTTTGTATCTTTTCTTCTTTCTCTCCCAGCCCTTCACCTGGTTCCAAAGCAAAAAGAGGGCAACAGCGATAATGTTTCACACTGTCAGTCAGTGCCCAGTTTTGGCCAGTGCTTTCATGCTTGGCTAGTCCCACCAGTCAAAGCTAACACATATTAGCTTAAAACTCTTACTCAAATCCTGTTTTTCTTTTTTTTTCTGGCAGCTCTTGTTCCATTTGTTTCTCACTCCAAATCGCCTCCATGAAATGAGATTATTGGCTTCTTTGAGGTTCGCCCAAACAAAGCCATGTTGACACATCAGCCAGATAACTAGCATACAGTTCTACACTATGTACTAAATGTAGCCTACCTTATAATATAAGTCCAGATAATGTACTGTATGTGCTGTTCAAGGACAACCTAAAAACAGCTCTATGCTCCAAGGGCTGAACAGGGTGTAATATATTTTACTTTGCCTGAGGTTGATGAGAAGCGAAACTTTTATTAATGCCGTATGTGTATGAAATATTGGGGTTGTATGTGCATTTGATGGGTTTAAGAGCTATAAGACCTATACATACTAACCAGTGTGATTTGATGCATAATACTGTACATGCATTGCTTATTGGCATGAATGGCCTTTCAATAATAATGACCCTGATGACATGTTTGCCACGGTGAGAATGTTATGAGCAGATCGATCGACGTCTAAGGAGACGGGTTTGGTAGAAAGACACAACGAGGTAAAGGAGCAGATGACTGATGGCTGTTCTGCTGAATCAGATAGTGACGTGTCGCGTGTCGTCCCTGCAGGTGTTCAAGCCCGCGGAATTTCATTGGACGAGCCGTCGGCCGGGCCTCGTCATCGTACCGCCAGCGAAGGCCAGTACCAGAATGGCCCCGACGGAGAGGCCCCAGTCCGCTCCCCCATTCGCTGCGTCTCACCAGAGTTTGTGAATGCCTTAGCCATCATGAACCCTGGGGGACGGCCCAAGGAGGTAGAACACTCATCTAGAGCTGCTACTAATGTCTATCAGTGCATCTAAACAATAGATTTTCATACAAACAAATCCAGACAATTTACATTGTATCTTTCTCCCATGAACACACACTGAGCTAAAGGTGTTTTTAACATTAGTGCAGTAATTTTGAATAAAAAAAAAAAGTGTAATAGGTTTACTCGATTCAGTCGATCGGGACGCCCCTATACTCATCGACTTGATTAGTCATACTGGTGTCACAACAGAATCACAAACACTTAATTTGCCAAATACAAAGAATGCACAGGATTTTGTCTTTGTGACAAAGACCTGAAAGACTTAACAATGTTCTACATTAGCCTGTTAGAGACACATACTGTAATAACAACAGGACTTCAGATACAGGCACAGCAAGACACAAATAGAGGTCCTGTATGTATTACTCTGTTTAGGCTACTTTATGTCCTAAAAGCATATTGAACCTCTGTAATATTTGAATTCTATCTAGTGTGTGATTGGATCTCCGGATTCAAATAAAGCATTTCAAATGTGTGTGTGTGTGTGTGTGTGTGTGTGTGTGTGTGTGTGTGTGTGTGTGTGTGTGTGTGTGTGTGTGTGTGTGTGTGTGTGTGTGTGTGTGTGTGTGTGTGTGTGTGTGTGTGTGTGTGTGTGTGTGTGTGTGTGTGTGTGTGTGTGTGTGTGTGTGTGTGTGTGTGCGCGTGTGTGCATTCCTCTGTGTATGTCTTTTCTTGTGTATATATGTATATGTTTGTATGTATGCTTGTGTTTTTCATGTATCTTGTATGTTTGCTTGCTTGCACCGTGTGTGTGTGTGCGCGCCTTTGTGTGCATGTACATTTGCCCCACCTCTTCTCCAGAGACACATGCACAGCTACAGGGAGGCCTTCGAGGAGATGGAGGGAGGGCCCATCAGTCCGACGCCCTTTGTTGGTGGTGAGGTGTTTCCCCAAACCCCTGCATTTCCTGTCTCGCCGCAAACCCCTTACTTCAACCTGTGTAAGTTCCCCCTACCGGCTGACAGAGGGCGCCGTGGAGCTCAGGCATAGATAGAAGATTAAAAAAGATTATAATAAGGTTTCATCACAGATCTCTGTTGTATAGTTTTTTTTTGGAGGTGGTGCAGATTTAGTAACACTTTGCTGAAAGCACACTGACCCCAAAACAATGTACACTTATCCCCAGAAATGTCCCTATAGGTCATAGGTGTCAAACTCATGGCCCGCGGGCCAAATGTGGCCCCGCCACGTCATTTGATGTGGCCCCCAAGAGCTCTGGTAAAAAATAAAATAAAAATTATTTATTTTTGTATTTTTTTAAACATTAATCTTGGGGGGTTAAAAAATAGCGGCGTTAAAAGAATTGTGGGTTAATGCGTTAATAAAGCTTTAACTTTGACAGCCTTAGTTATTACACATTCTTACACATACTGTACATGTATGTTGAACATCTGAGGTATTGATGAAGTAACAAAGGAAAAAAGCCAAAAGCACTTACTCCTCAGACATTCTTTGACAATTTTACAGCCCAAAATACAAAAAAGATCCAGGCGGAATAGGTAACAAAGGGTTGAAGAAATATTGTCTGAACTGTCGGATGCAAACTGGCTGTGTGACATAACCGAGCATCTCGCTCAATTGAATAAGAAGCTGTAGGGACGCAAACAAGTCCCACCCAAAACTTGACCAATATAGTTGTGAACTGAGACAACCCTTATTTTGTTATTTTTTAGTACAGTTACAGTTGTGTGTTCATGCAGACACATAATAGCAATTTCTTTTACGAATTGAAAATGGGGGACCCTGATGTAAACAAGTCGAAAGTATTTCTCTGGTCTGCATCCCCTTAACAATTGTGTGTATTGAGCTGTACTGTACTGTACCATTCTGCAATCTGTTAATTAAAGTTAATTAAACTATCTTCCATTAGTTGGATGTATGGCCTCTGCAAGGTTGTGTGCAGCCATTTGTTTTTGTAACATCTGCTACATCTGTCCCACATGTTCTTTGCAGCTCACAGTTGTTAGTTCTGCCCCTCTTGACTGTGACAAAAAGGTTTTGAACAAACTTAATGTCATAGCTTGTATTTGATGATATTCTTCTTTGTTATTTACTTGAATGGTTTGATCATTGATTGATGGAGTAATATGGGGTTCTGATAAACTAAAAGTATTTGTTAAAATAACAAGCTAACATATATTTTTACATCTATGCAAATGCATATGCAATATGTATAACTTGAATAAGTAATAAATACAGAAACAACATGTTTAACAATATGTAAATGAGTAGCTACATTTATTTTACATTACATTAACATTTATACGGTCTTTGGCCCTTTGAGGGCAACCATAATACTGATGTGGCCCTCTGTGAAAATGAGTTTGACACCCCTGCTATAGGTGGTTTAAAAACAATGTACACTTATCCCCAGAAATGTCCCCTATAGGTGGTTTAAAAACAATGTACACTTATCCCCAGAAATGTCCCTATAGGTGGTATAATGGTCACTTCTCTTTCCAAACTCGTTCTCTGTAGAGCAGCTCAGCTCAGAGGCTCAGGTCTTGCTACTCTTAGTAGTTTCTGGTTCGTGGAGAGAGTTGTTCATGTTCACAATATGGATTAGGCGATCCTAGACAGTAGAGATATATCATACATCAGGAACACCTTTTGGATATATGTTCACCCCCCTTTTGCACAACCAATATCTAAAGGGTTAAAAATCCTCCTTCGACATCCTGGTCTTCTCCCTTTAATCTACATCATGGCTGCATATGACATCATAGCTTTCACCTGCATTCACCTGCAGCCTATAGTTCATGGAAAGAGCAGGTGTTTCCACAAATAAACGGTCCTTATTATATGATACATTACAAGAATATTCATAGTGACTTCTAACTCAGTATGTGTGGTTGTCATAATAGCTCATAGTACTACTTTAATGTAGTGGTTTCTAATATGCTTCATGAGGAGACATTCTGATGTTGTAAAAACTTCTAATGTGTATTATAAGACCTTGTATTCCATTATAGTATTCCATGGAGGCCTATGCTTTAAGTAAAGTGTTACTGAATAATCATATCTGAGGTCTGTGGTCAAGTGTAACTTCTGCTTCAAACATAGATGGTATTGAGAGGTTAGGGTTTTGCTTACAGTGATAATGTGACATTCAATATGAACATGGCTTTAATTTTTCTTCTTTCTTTCTTCAAACCCTGCCCTTCAAAAACACGTTGACAAAAATATATAACATCTTGGAAGACGTTTCAGATGTTGTGCCACAGAATGGGCACCCGGAAAACCTAACACCTAGTTTCCAGATGACTCTCTTTCCCTACAGACTGTAGAGTGACGGCCCGCTACATCATTGCACTTTCACTGAAATTGTCAATGGGCCTCATTTCCAACGCACTGGACAGTCTTGAACACTTGTAGTAGTAGAACAGATGTATACAAGTGGGAAGCTGTGATGGTCCATTGTCTGCTGCCATTGTGTCGGCTTGTCAAAAAGCCTGAGTGGTCATGTCCCATGAAGGCTGAATCCCACCTTCTCTCCTGACTTCCAAGAATGCCTGTAGTCACCAGCCAGTGGGCTCATAGAAGGGCAAAGACAGACAGACAAACAGACAGATAGACAGATGGATAGTCAGACAGACAGACAGACAGACAGACAGACAGACAGACAGACAGACAGACAGACAGACAGACAGACAGACAGACAGACAGACAGACAGACAGACAGACAGACAGACAGACAGACAGACAGACGGACGGACGGACGGACGGACGGACAGACATTGGTTTGTCTGTCAACAAGCAGTCCACAGAGTTGGAAGCTACCACACTACTAGACAGACTCGTACCCCTCTCGCCCACTCTCTGTCTAACTCCCTCACCCTGCACTCCTCACTTTAAAAGCAGAGCTGTGTAATAGGTAACGTGTCAATTGCCAACTCTGCCAATTACTTCATCCTTCCCCTTTGCCCATCTCTCTCCTGAGAGCACACCCGTAAAACACACTCATAAAAACACCCTGAGGTATTTTTAACACCCACTTAATGGAGTTACCTCCCCACCCCCTCCTGTTTCCCCCAAAGTTGGAACATTACGTATATCGACACTGAGCACTTCCATATTCCAGTACTAATGGTGAGAAGGGGACGTTTATTACACTGATACAGGATCTCTCTCCAGTCCAGACATGTCTAACAACATTTAGATAGAGATTATGGAATGGAGCTGCCAGACTGAGAACTCTATAAGCACACATTGTGAAATGATCCTAGCAGCCAACAAACTTGCAATTATATAGTCAATGAATACCACATGGAGGGTGAATGCTCTACATCACCCGAAAGAACACAACCTCTAGTCTTTAGATATTGATATCTGAAACTATAACGCACATATGTGGTTCTTTTTCTGAAGGTTTGAAATAACGTTGTGGCCTATGCATACAGTAGTCTCCAGATTGAAGCGCACACCTCAAACCTATTGTAGTGACCGTTCAGTCCTTAACCATGCTAATTACGACAGGACAGCTGTTTCAATTGCAATTTGTGGTGGTCGTTGGTACAAACGACACCCAGTAGTAGAACCATCTGGTGGCACCATCATGTTACTACACCAACATGCATTTGAACTGGAGACTACTGTCGTTGTATGTGTTTTAAGCTCTTGTGAGACTGTGAAATCCTAGTAAAGAGCAGGAGACAACGTGGGATTTCTCTTAGCTGAGCTCACACAAGGTAGTTAACAGTTGCCCGCAAGGTCTGTGACCAGTTCAGTCCCTTCCCGATGACCACCAGCACGTGGGCGAAGGCGCATGGTCAACTAGTTCTTATGACACCAGAGTTTCACTTCGTATCACCACAGTCCCATCTGAACTCGGTGCTAAAATGTCAACCCTAGCCCTCCTACCCCTCCTACCCCCCTACCCCCCCACCCCCGACATCCAACGCACCTCACTCCTAAACTGAAGGGTGTTTAGGTTCGGTCAAACAAAGAATTGCTATGGATTCTTTGGTAAGTGGAAGGATGCACGTCTCTGTGAAAAGGAGTTCCACTGTCCCCGCGGAGTCAGCCGTGTCCCACCCCCCCCCCCCCCCCCCTACCCTGGCTTTAACGATCCCTGAGTGATGCCCCGCATCTCACAGCCCTGCACCGCTTCAGTCCGCATGAGAGTCACAGGAGAGCAGCACCCGCAACACAGACGTAATGCCATTCTGTGGATGCCGTATGTTCACCTCACACGTACTATGAACGCATACACTTTCAACGCGGTTTAGCCTCAGCGAGAAGGGAACCTCTGAACCCTGGGGGCCATGGTGCCTCACTTTACCCACTGAGCCGCGACATGACTTATCCGAACACACACAGGCCCACATATACGCAAAACCTGACACATACTGTAGACACACACGCAGACACATGCGTACGTTTGTTGCAGTTTAAAAAGGATTACTGTCTTAGCGGGCTGCTGCTCTCCAAGTGGCCGTCATCTGTGTGTGAAGTCAGTTTTGCACCATGCACCATATCCTCCCCTACTCACCCCAGAAGCCTTATTTGTCTAGCTATTCATTGTCCTGTTTTCATTTTCTTTTAACAATCATCCAAGTAAGGGCGGCTACGTGGTGCAGTGGGCAAGGCGCTCACCACGAATACTGGAGACGCTGGGTTCGCCTGTTCGAGCCCAGCGCTCCACATTGCTTTCAGTTTAGCTGGTCGTCCGTACTAATACACATTGGCAGTATTAGGGGGTGGGAAACTGATGGGTGGGGATCGGGCGTTGTGGACAGCGACTCCTACAGGTCGGTTGGTGCGCCTGCGCAGTAGAATCAGGAAGCGATGGGGGTGGCGCCCCTCCAAAGCGCAGACCCCTGACGCTGAAAGATCGTGCCGCGCAGGTGAAAAAATGCGACTGCTGTTACCTCGAGTATCGGAGGGGACTCGTGCTATGTATGACTTAGTCCACATTGCAGCCGGCTTGTGGGAGGCAAGAAACAGCGTTCGAGACAGGGGAGGGTTGAATTGGATGATACGAAATTGGGATGGGAGAAAAAATTGAAAATGGGAGAAAAAGTGGATAAAAAAAAAACAATCATCTGTAAAATCTGTGTATTCTTTTTTTTGGGGTGATTCTTTTTGTTGGCGCTAGTGGGCAAACCTAGAAGTAAAGACAGTGACATCATGGGAGCCCAGAGCTAGAAGTACCATGCTTTGCACAGTGGCGTGTTTAACCTGCTTAGTAGA
The DNA here is from genome assembly GCF_963971535.1 of Notolepis coatsorum. Classification (NCBI taxonomy): domain Eukaryota; kingdom Metazoa; phylum Chordata; class Actinopteri; order Aulopiformes; family Paralepididae; genus Notolepis; species Notolepis coatsorum. The sequence goes on along the minus strand of NC_140167.1, from coordinate 139,793,452 downwards.
AATCTGATTGGCCAGATTGTTGGAATTCTAATTATTTGTGTATGTTGTATGTCCACCATATCTGACTCATGTGATGTCACTGTCCACTTCAAATCTTTTGCTTCTGGTTAAAGTGGTCAGAGTTAGGGCCACCGTTTTTAATTCAAGTAATTTGATTCCAAGTGGTTATCATTTGATCTACAACGCCAGGTATAATTTGATCCAATGTTTACTTGGACATACAGATAGTTCTGTATACTTGACACAACTATTCATTCTACCCAGGGCAGAGTGGGACAGTGTCACGTTGTGATTGGTCACATGCATGTTTTGCCCCTCCCATCTGAGCATGATGCATTGGCACACCCCTCCCACATGGCCCTGTGTCTGGTTTGTGTCACCTTGTGTTGATGTGTCACTTTGTCACATTTATTTCTGTTCGGTCTTGACAGCTCAACACCTGTATTTATTAGCAGACACACTAACGTTTTCAAGTGAGAGTGTTAAAGGAACACACCATAGCTTACCGTCTTCTCCAGAGTCAAGAAGATAAATACTAGTAATTTCCTCTCTGTGCATTCAGTAAAAAGCTATTCAGCTGCAAGTTAGCCTAGCTTAGCACAAATTAATAGAAGCATATACGGACCACTAGTCTAGCTGTTGACCTCTCCCGGAGTTTTAAACTAGGCTAGTGGTCCATAGAAGACGGTAAGCGCATTTCCCATAATGTTGCTGTGTTCCTTTAAATAAAAGATTTGGAAACTACTATCTGGAAAATGCTTAATGGTGTTTCTTTTATAGCTTGCAATTGCCTACAGTCTCTTAAAAGGATGTGCCATTTCTGAACTCACCCATGTATTTGTTTGTATATAGTTACTTGCCAACATATTGAAGACATGCTATGTAGTGGCAGGTGAGGAGGTGGGTAAACTGTGACCCCTCCTTCCAATACATTTCAGTGGTAATTTACCTATATCAAGCTCCGCCCTCTTTTATTGAGCTTCCAATCACAACCGGTGCTCGAGGAAAATCCTCAGTTGTTATTGGAGGATCAAGTAAAGAGGGTGGAGTTTGTGGCTTATGTGTGTGTATTAGGGGTGTAACGGTACGTGTATTCGTCCCGCGAATTTACGGTACGGCCGTCACGGTGCGGTACATGCAGCCTACGACGAATACGCCTCATCGCCAACACACACAGGCCGCGCCGCGCGTCGCCAACACACACACACGCCGCACGTCGCCAACACACACACGCCGTGCGTCGCCAACACACACACACGCCAGTGGCGTCGCGTGGGTAAAATAACAGGGGAAGCCAAAAAAAATTATTAAAAAAAAAATTATTAAATATTTTTATTAATATTTTTTTTTCTTTTTTTTTTAAAGTCAAGCAGTCACCATGTACACTACAGTATGGCTCGGCAGCCAGTCAAACTTTCTTTTTATTTATTTAACAGATTGCAGAATGGGTACAATACAGTACGGCTCAATACACACAATTGTATAAGGGGATGCAGACCAGAGAAAGACGTTTGTCTTGTTTACATCAGGGTCATTAATACTGCTGGAGCATTGGTTCATTTTTGGTCAGATTTTTCCTTGCACGATTTTGCGCGCCGCGTGGGAGCAAATTCGAGACACATATTCGGTTGCAAAAAGGTGTCCCACGGTCTCCTCTATGGCCGTGAATATTTTCACGCGGATCGGAATCATGGCGCGCCCGTGGGACACTTTTCCGTTTCGGCGAGTTTATTCCACGCTTTCGGTTTTCCTTTTCTAAGCATTTTCGGGGCTACATGTGAATGAGTAAAAGTTGCGGGATGCCCAGATGTTTCCACGATAGAAAGCTCGCGTGGATCCCATAATAGGCTCACTTAATACAGCGTTTTTAAAATCACGCAACATTTTCAGGGTCGCGAGCCGACCTTTTCCCCTTGTTTTCGATGATGGAAGTGATTTAGGAAAAGCTTCGGCACGCCGAGAGGTACCCGTGGATTTAATCTCGCGAGGATCGGGGCAATATTCGGCCCGTGGGAGCAGTCACGGGTTAATACAATGTTCAGAGTGCAGAGGGGAGGTGTGCAGAGGGGAGGCCACACTCAGGATTCTTCTCACAGCCCCGTTTTAAACGTTTAGGGTGTGGCAGTCAGCTCGAATCTGATTGGCTAGGATCGGATTTGGACTCTAGATACATGAATCACATGGTTGAGGCTGGAGAAAGAGACCTACCCCCTGCCTCCTCTCTATAGCTGCAGTGAGCACAGTGAGTCTGACAGTGTGTTAGAGGGAGTGAGAAGGAGAAGAGGGAGACATTTAAAAAAGAAAAAAATTATAACACAGATGCACAGATGAAAAAGAATGTAAACTATATTAAAAAAAGATTATATATATATATTTTTTTTTCTTTTCATATTTCATATTTGATATTAATTCATATTTTAATAGGGAGGCATGGCTTCCGTTGGCTTCCATAAGGATTCGCCACTGACACACGCGCGTCGCCAACAAACAACAACAACATTCTCCCCCGCCGGACTCACGCTGATCAAATAAAAAAAATAAACATACTTTTTCGGACTGATCATCTGAGCTCCTCTCCAGTCTCCAGTTTAACTGCTATTGTGTTTAAAATCCAAATAATCCTCTGCCATTGTTGTGTAACATGTCATCTGTTCTCTAGTCTTCAGTCTCGGCTTCACGTGAAGTTAAAAACTCTAGAAGTGAAAGTGAAACTTAGCAAGCCTATAAGTTGTTAAAGGGGCACTATGCTAGGGGCAAAATTAATTTACTCTGGATGCCTGAACACAGAATGACACCAGTATCACTGACTACCACGGCAAGCCTATAGAAAATTATTCTATTTAATAATAATAATTATAATAATTATCATAAATATAATAATATAATAAAAAAAAAAATAATAAAAAAATCTGTTGTACCGAACCGTGACCCCAATACCGAGGTACGTACCGAACCATGGCTTCTGTGTACCGTTACACCCCTAGTGTGTATCGTCCTGTAAATGGACAGGAAAAACAGTTGGCTACTGGCTATACACCATACTGTATCTCCATGTATCATACCCATGACTATGCTGCTCTGCTGTGTTGAAAAGTAACATTACACGTGTTTTACTTTATATATATTACACATATCAATCCCCGCCCTCATTGCTTGATCCTCCAATCACAACTGTTGCTTCCCTCTGACCCACCGAGGGAAGCAACAGTTGTAATTGGAGGATCAAGAAAAGAGGGCGGGATTTGAGATATGTCAATTAGACTCACAGATGTTTTGAAAAATGGCACATACCTTTTTTAAGAGTGTATTCTCTCAGTCTATAGAACACAAAAGACAGGTAGCAGCTGTCAGGACTGTTGTGATGCAAGCTATCTGGTGATAACGCTCCATTCTTCCTTAGGTCGCTCCCCTCCTGGTCTGGCCAAGACCCCACTGTCTGCCCTGGGGTTGAAGCCCCACAACCCAGCCGAGATACTCCTCAACCAAACAGGCTCAGGTTGGTTCCAACTTTTACTTTTTTGGAGGTTGGTTGTGTCTCACAGAAGTAACCGTACATCTATTAAGATACATCTATCCAGCTGAGATAAACAAGCCCTTAAAGCTTGCTAATGCCCCCCCCCCCCCCCCCACACACACACACACACATAAAGTACAAACCCTTAGCTGCATATCAAATCGCCACAACATCTTAGCTTTACAAGCCTACAAGCCCCCCCCCCCCCACACACACACACACACACATAAAGTACAAACCCTTAGCTGCATATCAAATCGCCACATCATCTTAGCTTTACAAGCCCCCCCCCCCCCCCCCCCCCCCCACACACACACAACCTCTGAAACGTGAACAGGGAGTTTTCATCTTTCTTCTATAGGAATGTGTGGAGGTTTGACATATGGCCCACCTTCATGTCTTCATGGTGTTCAAAGTAAGTCGGAGGTTTATACAGCCGACAGCTAAATGAGGGAGCGTAACCCCCAGAAATATCAGTTATGAAATGCGCTCCTAAGAACATGCTTTCTTTATGACTCATGCTGTGGACCGGACGGCATCCCCGGCCGCGTCCTAAAAGTCTGTGCCGACCAACTGGCCCCGGTATTCACTGACATCTTCAACCTGTCCTTGGAACAGGCTGTCATCCCCACCTGTCTGAAGAAGTCCACCATCATCCCTGTACCCAAAAAATCTACGCCCGCTTGCCTCAACGACTACCGCCCTGTAGCCCTCACCTCCATAGCCATGAAGTGCTTTGAGAAGCTAGTGAAGGGCTACATCTGTTCCTCCCTCCCCATCAACCTGGACCCCCTGCAATTTGCATATCGCCCCAACAGGTCCACGGAGGACGCCATAGCCCATGTCCTGCACACAGCAGCATCACACCTGGACAAGAGGCAGGGGAACTATGTGAGAATGCTGTTCATCGACTACAGCTCAGCATTCAATACCATAGTCCCCTCCAAACTCATAGCCAAGCTCAGGGACCTGGGCTTGAACTATGACCTCTGCCAGTGGGTCTTGGACTTCCTGACGGGCAGACCCCAGGTGGTAAGAGCAGGCAACTGCACCTCCTCATCCATCACGCTCAACATAGGGGCCCCCCAGGGCTGTGTTCTGAGCCCCCTCCTCTACTCCCTGTACACACATGACTGCGTGGCACAGCGGAACAACAACACAATCATCAAATTTGCTGATGACACAGTAGTGGTGGGCCTGATCTCTGCCAACGACGAGAGGGCCTACCTGGAAGAGGTAGAGAATCTGTCACAGTGGTGTCAAGAGAACTGCCTCTCCCTGAACGTCAGCAAAACAAAAGAGATGATTGTGGACTTCAGGAGGTCGGGGGTCAAGGACTACAGCCCCCTCAGCATCGACGGGGCACCGGTTGAGAGAGTGAACAGTTTCAAGTACCTCGGAGCCCACATATCCGAGGACTTGACATGGACCACACACATTGACAGTGTTGTGAAGAAGGCACGACAACGCCTCTACTTCCTCAGGCGCCTAAGGAAGTTCCAAGTCAGTCAGAAGATCCTTAGGAACTTCTACTCATGTACAATAGAGAGCATCCTGACTGGCAACATCACCTCCTGGTTTGGGAATAGCACTGCACAAGACCGTAGCAGACTACAAAGAGTGACACGTTCAGCCGAACGCACAATTGGAGGGGGGCTTCCCACCCTCCAGAACATTTACAACAAGCGGTGCAGGGGGAAGGCTAAGAGAATCATCAAGGACTCCAGCCACCCGAACAACTGCCTCTTTGAACTGCTGTGGTCAGGCAAGCGATACCGGAGTCTTAAGGCGAGCACAGAAATACTCAGAAGAAGCTTCTATCCCCAGGCCATCAGGCTGCTAAACGAACAATAAACACTATGCAACAACCATCAAATGCACACAGCACACAGCACACACACCCACACACACACACTCACTTAAACAAACAACACACTGCAGCACCCACTCTCCACACTTTAGATCACACAAACACACTTTATATTTATTGATAAAGGATTTGCACTACAACTCGTACACCTACTGTAAATTGTACCTAAATTGCACCTCATCCCATTTCTGCCTTGCACTATATAGTATTGTATATTAGTACACTGCATAGTATTGTATATTATATGGTAACTCAGTTACGTCTATTCTGCATCGAACATTGTACATATATGTCTATACTGAACACTGTCGCCTAATTTTTTTTTACTTCTAATTCACATGCTATACTATGTTATTTTATTTCATACTTATCTTGTCTTGCACAGTCTCTGGAGCGTAACAGTAAGAAGCATTTTGTATAAAAGTATTCTGTACTTCTGTATGACAACTATTAAAGAAACTTGAACTTGAAGGCAAACTCTCCGAGATCCGCTGACTAAGACACTGGGGCCTCTGCAAGGCAGGTCATACTTGGCCACTCAGTGGTCCTCAATCATGGACACAGATACAAACATGCACACACACACACACACACACACACACACACACACACACACACACACACACACACACACACACACACACACACACACACACACACACACACACACACACACACACACACACACACACACACACACACACACTTTCTTCACCTTTCTTCACCTTTCTCACTCTCTCTCTTCTTGGTCCCTCTCTCTACAGTATCAGTCTTTCCCCTTCTCTCCACCGCCCCCCTCCCTTTTCTCTCTCAAAGCGACAAATCAGTGGCTTCTTATTGCTGTGTCTTCCCTGTGTCTTCTCTGCTCTCTCTCTCTCTCTCTCTCTCTCTCTCTCTCTCTCTCTCTCTCTCTCTCTCTCTCTCTCTCTCTCTCTCTCTCTCTCTCTCTCTCTCTCTCGCTTTCGCTCTCTCTCTCTCTATCTCTCTCTCCTCTCCGCTTACCTTTTTTTACTTCTTCTGAATTTGCCTCCGACGACATTATGCTCCTCAGATGATGAAACCAGCGTGTCAGAGGAAGGTAAGCGAGCGCTACCCGGAAGCCACCAATCATCACCTGATGCTCCCATAACAACCAGCCACCACACTGTTCATCCAGTTTTCATGCCTCACATCAACATTTAATATCTTTCCTTTCAATGTTTTCTACCTTTCCATCATGGCAATTCATTCTTCGCGTTATTATTATGCCAATTCCCTTCCCGGTCGTTGCCCTACCCTACTGTCGGTCTGGAGAGGGTGTAGACTACCACATGCCTCCTCTGATACATGTGGAGTCGCCAGCCTGACAGCGAGGAGTTTCATTGGGAGGCCGTAGGTTCGCGCTATCTCCCCCAGATCCTCTCCCCGCTGAGCAGGCACCCCGATCGACCAGTAGCAGTCGCTAATGCAACGACCGGGACTAATACCCTCTCCTCCCGGCATCCCATCCGCAAACACTGCCAAGTTTGTTTGTTGGAACGTCTGACCAAGCCAGAGGTACTGCTTTTGGGAATTTAACCCGGGTCTCTGCGTTGGTAGGCGAATGCTTTTACCTCCAGACTACCCAGCCTCCTCATTCTTCGCTTCTTATAGAGTCACAACAAGTCCCTCCCTGTCCGTGCAGGGGATCTATATTGTTGAATAAATTACTACTGCAGTGCTGTGTAATCTGCACAATAGGTGTGTGTTTGCAGCTTGCGAGTAAATTAAGTCAAAAGTTAGAATCAGAATTGTTTTTATTTGCCGATAAATTGCTGATAATCTTGTGCCAATACATCACACAACAAAGGTTTCGCATTCCAGACTGCAGCACATGGTACTAGGATATCACGTAAAGTGTAGTTAGCCAGTGCAAGACATACATTTAGAATGTACTGGTGACTCCACAGATGTAAACTTAACCCTTTATCTGCCAGGGATTATTCTGATCTTAATCCCCTCTCTGCCACCACTATAAGTCTATGGAGATGTTCCCCTTCTTTGCAGGGCTATAACTTTTTAAATTGTATTGCTAAATTGACATCACTATGGCCCATTCAACGTCAAATATCTATCGTTTAGGATGTAGCAACGTTCTACTTTTTCATTCACATATTCATACTAAAATACGGTCTAAAGTATAAATATGTTTTTATCGTTTTCTGCAGCATTCTGCAGAACGCGAGTTATAGCTATAAATACATATATTACATCATCAAATGTAGTTTGATACCGATTGACGTCATATTAAAACTTTCAATTGTACAAGGTCCTAAACGTCCTGCCTCATCATCTGCTGGTGACCGGAGGGGAGGGGGTTTATAAGTCCGTGGCCGACGTTAAATCATTTATTTAGTATGGGCGATACATAGATCACAGCAGTTTATACGTTTAATAATAATCAAACACGCTGAAACTTACCGCATCTTCCTCTGACCGTTGGAGCAGAAAGTTCTCGATTATGGGATGTTGATATATGCGATCCATTTCCAGGTTGTATAATAGTATATACGTCCAAATCATGTTGTTTATCGAGTTATTGGCAACTGATCGCTGTCCAGTGTGTCGAGCTAGAGTCCCGCTAACGATAGCGAGTGCCCGGACCGAATATGGATGAGCACCACTTCCGGCGCGTCACTTCCTGTTTGGGCGATCCACCGATTGGCCACCAGATGGCGCTCTTGAACCGTTGGAGAGTTGAGAGGAGATCAACAGGAGATCCCAAGTCTCCATGGGTAAAATATGATTGCCATCACAGATTTTTGAAATATTGATCTCAAAGACGCCTTACGGCGTCATTGGCAGATTACGCATGGCGGAGAATAAAGTGTTAATATCAATATTGTGTTAGCAGTGTTGATATACTGTAGGTTGGTAGCCACAGTGTAGGTCAGTGGTTATCCATGTTCTTTGAGGGGATTCCAGGGCCAGAGCCAGAAGAAATAGGGACCGGTTAAATTTTTGCTAGAGGTTCGGCCAATGAGAGAATACTAATGCTTCACTTGGCTAAGTTACATACATTTTCCCGACATAATGCTACCTGCCTCGACAAAATCTGTTCCTCGGTTATCCAGATACAGATGAATTATCTTCTCAGAATAGTATAAGTTGTGCCGTATTTTGCGTCTTGAGCAATCATATTTATTAGAGGCTCCATTTAGCCATAAATGGTGGATTCAAATGGCCTAACAATTACAAATAAATTAGCCGTGAACACCTGAGCTACTTGGTCATTCATGTTGACTAATCCAGTGCTGGAAAAATATGGCTGGATCCTGTTCTCTTCCGGTGTCATATAAATGGCATTTTCCAGTGTTTAGCATTGTTTCCTAGCAATGGGGGATTATATCAATGTGGTCTGTGTCTCTAATTATCATTTTGACTCATCAGTCTAGTCTCGAGTTCACGAGATCTTCCCTCACTCAACTAAGCCATTCTGATTTGACTGTTTTGCTGACGTGAATAAGGCACTGGTTGTAGTCACCGCCCACAATCAACAATTCGCTCAACAACAGAGCGAGTGGAATTACTTCCTCAAACAGAGGGTGGCGACAGACAGCAGAGAACGAGCGAACGAGAGAGAGAGATAGAGAGAGAGATAGAGAGAGAGAGAGAGAGAGAGAGAGAGAGAGAGAGAGAGAGAGAGAGAGAGAGAGAGAGAGAGAGAGAGAGAGAGAGAGAGAGAGAGAGAGAGAGAGAGAGAGAGAGAGAGAGGGGGACAGGAGCTTCTCTCTCTCGGGGAAGCACACACGCATTTTACACACAACCTTGACCGGCGCGCGGAGAAGCACACACGCATTTTACACACAACCTCGACCGGCGCGCGGGGAAGCACACATGCATTTTACACACAACCTCGACCGGCGTGCGGGGAAGCACACACGCATTTGACACACAACCTCGACCAGCGAGCGGGGAAGCACACATGCATTTTACACACAACCTCGACCGGCACGCGGGGAAGCACACACGCATTTTACACACAACCTCGACCAGCGCGCGGGGTGGGGCTTCTCCCTGGGAGCACTCTCATATCACTGTCAAAATATCTTTGACTCCCACGCACGCCCGTATTCCGATCCGTGCAATAATATTCACAGGGTTATATACTGTCATTTGAATCAAGTTACCAATGCATTGTGGGATTATGCCCCCCCCCCCGGCGAAATTAATTATTATCCCCCTCCTCTATCTCTCTATCTCTCTCTCTGTCTCTCTGTCTGCCAATCGCAGACTGTGGGTGACTGTCACCCAAAACCCTTATGGGCGGAGCCAGGCCAAAACAGCTTGGAATCTTGAAGTCGAAAAATGCTACTTTTGAATACTTGATTAGAAATACAAAACAGTACAGATGTGTTCCATAGACTCACAGGAATTGTGTAAAGTTGCCCAAATAGTGAAAGGAATAGCAAGACATGTCCCCTTTAACAAACTTTTGATTAACCAGTTACTCAAGTCTCCTGACCTGAATCCTTCCAGAATGACCTCTACTTAGCCAGACACATTCAGTAAAGAATTATCCTTTGTCTCTCAAATTCCCATTTTCTACCTGCTTGCCTCTGACTCTAAAAGTTAACCATCAGTTAAATAATATTTCGTCCATACTTTGTTAACACAGAGTTCTTCATTATTTCCTAGGTACTCAGTTATTATTGGTGCCCCCTAAAGTGAGGCGCTCCCAAGATTTCTGTAGCCTACTGTGAGATGGCAGTGTTGCGGTGATGTTCACCTCATTAGGAATAATAATACAAATAAACTCCAGAGAGCATTGCAATGAGACATTCTGCCAGGGGTTATAGAGATTTACTCGGCCATCCCCTTGTTAGCCTGTCCGGTCTAAACACTGCAGACAACTCGGGGGTGCCGGAAAAACAGATGGATTCCGTTAGGCCTGTACTGGGCCTACAGCATATTATGCCTAAACTAGAAAAGGCTTTCTTATGGGGAAGTGTTTTGAGACGTTCCAGCGGGGGCAAACGGACTGGGTTAAGTTTATGGGGTGCAGCTGATGACTTGGGACGGTGGTTTCACTGATTCAGGATGTAATTGTGCACGCCTGCTTCAGCCCCCCTAGGGCCCTTTGTACCGCGCTTTCAAAACCATGCACCGTGGGAGAAGGGATATTCAATAAATACCGAATGGATGACTTTATTGTCTAAGGTAAATCCTTAACTTATAACTACATTAACAAATTCCTCAAGTAATTCAAAACATATAGCAACCGTTTTATGGGACTATGGAACTGGAGCTTAGTGTAAGAGTGAAGGATAAGTTGAGTACAGCGCCTACTCTGTTTTATGTTGCCATCACCGGACCTTTTCATTTTCAGTTTTCATTCATCAGATGTCTTGGTTTGTACTGCATTGCCTCCCTTTCGGGAACGATGCTATACCTGAAGGTTGACTGTGTTGCCTTAAGGTGCTTCCATGGTTGAGCGGACTGTACGCGCCCTGGACTCTGAGGAGGTCTTTGAGCTTTCATAGTCAAGCGTACCTCAGTGGACCTCCGCGGACCAATTTCCTACATGTCTCGCGCCAGTTTACACAATTTTTCCCACGCTGTTCAACTTCTGTCATGTCGTCGTCATCCGATGTCAATAAAGAGTAAATATTTAGATAATAAAATGGGCAGTTTTACACACTTGAATAACAGGTATATAGGCAGTGAGGTGCAATGTACCGTATAGGCTTGCTCACTAGGTGGACAGCGCGTGGTGCTGAAATGACAAACACGCATTGCATGAAATAAAAACACCAATTTTATTTCGAAATATTGGAAACGGAGATAACATAGACTCTATGTTATCGTTTTGTGTGACACCAAGTCAGCGGCGCGGACGTCCGCGCATTAGAAAATAGGAGCTTCGCACTTGGAGTCCGCTTTGGGTCCGCTTTGAGTCCGCGAGAGTCCGCTCCGTGTACGGTCCGCTCGACTATGGGAGCACCTTTAGAGATGTAGTGGGACTAGACCTTCCAATCCGAAGATGCCCAAACGCTCATCCCTTTTTCCTGGATCTTCTGTAGAATGATTCTGACTAATCATCACTATTTAGTGAGAGAGGTGTTTCAATTTTGAAACAGCTTAGAACTATGAATTGACTGTAAATGGGAAACTTACAGATACCGCAGATACTGCCAAATAGGTTAAAAAGCTAGAGCAGAACATGTAAAGAAAGGACCTTGTCCTGCAACCACATTAGCCAGGGCACTGGGAGATTGGTTTTAATGTCAAACCAGTGCCCATATACGCTATTCTGTGTGGAAAGAAAAAAGAAAGGCAATTGAAATCCGACCTCGTCTGTATGGCCCATGTTGTAGAAGGTATCTCTGTTGCTCTGCAGCACCGAGGAGCTATGTGGAGTCGGTGGCCAGGTCAGCGGAGGCAGGTGGAGAGCAGCCCTCATCGCCTGTCGGCTCAAGCCCACCAGGAGAGACCATCAGGCAGAGAAGCCCCAGCCCCTCCTCCATCCACACCCTCAACCCACCACTGTCCAGCAGCAGCCCAATCCAACCCACCACCATTGGCAGCCCAAATCAAGACACCCAGGGGTGAGTCTAGCACCACACATTTCATGGTGTAAGCAGTGTCGTGAAATAATAGGGTAATGCCACACTCGAAAGTCTTTGGTGGCATCAATATGTCTTCTTTGTTTAAAATGTTAACGAGTTAAATACACCAGCAAATATTTTACTTGTTAAACTTGTGAATACATACTGTATGAGTGTGTATTTGTATGTGTGTGCCCGCTCAAGCCCTTGAAAGACAATAATGTTGGATGGTACGTCAGCACACCATTGACCATATTCACACGGCGGCCATTTTGCTCTTATGTCGTGCTCAGGTTGTGATTTTTTTCCACCCTGTCCCCACCTTGTATGAAAGGAATCTCAATCTGAGCATGTCATGAGAGCAAAATGGCCGCTGTGTGAATATGGTCAATTAGCTTTCAAAGGCATATCACAAATCTAGGGGCGGCACATGTCTCCTCCTGACTGGAGGTTAAAATATGCATTAATTTTTATCTTTCCTGGTTCCCTTACAGAGACCTACCAGATGGTAATGCGAGTAGCCCGTCCCAACCCACTACTGATCCAGGCTTCCTCTTCCAGCAAGCTGAGAGTTCCCATCCGACCCCCACCTCCTCCTACCTGAATTCCAGCTCCCCTGCCTCCTCCTACCTTGGCACCCCCACCCCTACACTCTCCTACCTTGGCACCCCCACCCTTACACTCTCCTACCTTGGCACCCCCACCCCTACACTCTCCTACCTTGGCCCCAGCAGCAGCATGCTGGGGAACTACTCAGAGCCCCAGCCAGCCACCCCAGAACCCATGCAAGCCATGCTCAGCCACGAGAGTCCACACACACTGCACCGGACCACTGTTCTCGGCTCCGCCCACACCCCCGTCCTTCAGCAGCGCTCAGCCAATCAGGGCAGTCCCGTCCTAGGCCGCCAACCGTTGCCAGCCAATGGCTTCGATTTAATGGCGATCACAGGTCTCAGCAGCAGTCCTGTCTTGGGCCGCCGGCCTTCTCTGGGAACGCAGAGCAGTCCCATGCTGAGCAGACAGGCCTTGGTGGACCAGGGGTCCCAACGGAGCCCTGTGCTCAGCCGACAATCATCCCTGGGGCAGTCCATGCAGACCAGCCCCATGCTCAGCCGACAGTCATCCCTGGGCCAGCCCATGCAGACCAGCCCGGTGCTCAGCCGACAGCCGTCCATCCCCCACCAGGTGAGTCCGGTGTTGGCCCGTCACCCGTCCATATCGCAGGTGTCTCAGAGAAGCCCCAGTCTGGATCGGCACCCCATGCACAGTGGCTATACCACCCCAGACGAGCGGCACGGCACCCTGTCCCGACAGAGCAGCTCCTCTGGGTACCAGGGACCACCCACGCCCTCCTTTCCCGTCTCCCCTGCTGGCTACTTGGATGGGGGGATGATGGGAGCGGGGCTGGGGTTCAGGCAGGGCAGCCCGGCACCCGGCCTGCAGCCCCAGCTGCCCGAGAAGAGGCGCATGTCGAGTGGCGAGAGGCCCAACGGAGCCCTGTCCTATGGGACGCTCAACGGGAAGATGTCGTCCCCGCTGTCAAGTGGAGGAATTACTCAAGGCTACTTCCACACTCTTCCAGACTTCTCCAAGTTCAACATGCCTGGTGAGACCATACAGTATCATATCAACATAAGGTATTAGGGGTCGTAACGATTCAGTCAATTCAAATACATTATTTAGGGAACAGTTTCAGAGTCAGCATCCACATGACTGAGGCAATACAAATAAAGTTACACTATGCCGAGTTTTGCTGTGCCTTTATGAGTAGACAAATCAGTGGCTTCTTATCGCTGTCTTCTCTGCTCTCTCTCTCTCTCTCTCTCTCTCTCTCTCTCTCTCTCTCTCTCTCTCTCTCTCTCTCTCTCTCTCTCTCTCTCTCTCTCTCTCTCTCTGTTGGCAGCCATCTCTATGTATGTGGTGTTTCTTTGAACACTTTGCCGCCCAAGCACGAGTTAACTCGTGATTCGATTCCACCCGTTGAGGACCAGAGCCACGAGTTGTTATTGTTTTATTCCATATTAATAACGCTATTAACGTCCGCGATCGACTTGCAGGACCTACCCACATATTTGATTTTCGAAACATGCAATACCGGCCAGATCCGCTTAGGGGCGCCATCGCTCCACTGCAGTATCATTGAGGGCGATTGAAAAAATAATTCTTTTCACTGTCTGTGGGCGTTTCATATGAGCCTCGGTTTCAAACGAAGACCCTCCATCTTTGATCCCGTTACCGAACGCATATTTCAGCCTGGAATAATGGGATTTATGATTAGCCAATGGACATATCGATCTACCAGATTCCGATGACTAATGACGAAATGCTGCCGGCGATCACATGGCCTGACGGTAGGATACTATTCACCCAAATTACAGCTGGATTGGACATTGTTTTAAAACGTAACGTGATCGATCAGTGAAAATGGCTACTTGAACACACACTGTATTGCTAATCAATAATACTGATCGGCGTCCCCCGCCGCCCCCATTTCATCCATAGATGCTCTGTAATAGTCCGGATGCTACGCAGTTTGTTTTATTTCATTCGTATATATACAGCAGAAATGGCTTTGATATAACGTGACTAGCCTTTAGCCTATTATCTAGCTCCCCAGAAAAAAACCGAGGCGAAAACTGCGATAAACCTTATATTCACGGCGATATAAAATGACAACCAATCGATGGATTTTTATTTTCTTTAAGCCATTATGAAGGCACGGTTTATGCACTCAAGTGACAATGAGAATGGACAGATAGCAATACTATAAATTATATATATAGCTGTTAGAAAGTACATCGGTTTGTAAACAAACCTCTGTCCTCTGGCCTATAAATCGGCGCTCCATGCTGGTCGTCAATGTGTTAAGAGTCCATCCTGAGCACAACAGCTACTAATATGGTGGCAGACAGACATTCTGTATTCTTGTATTCTGTTGCCAGAATTTGTTGGTGCCCAGGGATTTATTTTCAAACCCTATTTACTATAAATCCTTTCACTTGCCGTGGTCACGGGCAAATCGAATTCCCTTGGAAGCACATTGATATGGCATGCTACATACGGTATCAATATGTCACACAGCAACCAACAACAACAACAACAACAACAACACAGAAATCCCATTATTGTGTTCATATGAGACAAAATAGCATCAGAATACCTGCCAATACCAACAGACCCTGGTGGTCAAATAATAGTAATAAATAAAAAGTGGTATAACTGAGGCTAAGTCTGGCTTCTTGCAGATTTTTGGCATGTCGTCATTGTCATGTTTTCTCTGGCATGATTGTAGCTTTTAGATGTTGGAATAGCACCCAGTCAGTACGCAGACCGGGGAAGCATTCCGTTCAACACCAGAATACTTATTGGATACTTTAGAGCTTTAACGTGATATTTTCAGCAACATATGCATTGACTGCTGACATTGATAGTGTTGAGTTGTATGTTAAAGTGATACCTTGACATTTACATTGATAGTGTTGAGTTGTATGTTAAAGTGATACAGTACCTTGACATTTACATTGATAGTGTTGAGTTGTATGTTAAAGTGATACCTTGACATTACAATTGTTTGTGTTATTCTTCTTACCTAGGCACTTGCCACAATGTAGAGAGAAGGTTTCTGTATTGGCACTTCACTGTATTGATCGATGTATGATAAAAACAGCAGGGTCCCCCAAAACAGTAGGTTAGATTCTGATTCAATCTTAGCTTCTGGTTACGATGTTAACACTTTCTTCGCCAGGCTTATGTACATCATTATACCATCCTCTGCCAGCTCTATTTGTCTATGGAGAAGTTCCCCTTCTTTGCAGGGCTATAACTTTTTAAATTGTATTGCTAAATTGACATTACTATGGCCCATTCAACGTCAATTATCTATCGTTCAGGACGTAGGAACGTTATACTTTTTCATTCACATATTCATACTAAAATACGGTCTAAAGTATAAATATGTTTTTATCGTTTTCTGCAGCATTCTCCAGAACGTGATTTATAGCTCTAAATGCATTATATTGATGATCAAATACAGTTCGATAACGATCTGCGCGAGATAAAAAATTTCAAATGGACGTGCTTCTAGAAGTTACTACTTATCATCTGATGTTGACCGGATGGGGGGGGGGGTCGTTTATAATTCCGTGGCCAACGTTAGATGATTCATCTAGTGTGGGTGATATGATCATTAGAGCAGTTTGTATCGAACACGGTAAAAAAAAACGCTGAAACTCACCGCAGCTTCCTCGTAGCGTTGGGCGATGAGCGTGGAGCAAAAATATTCCTATTATGGGATGTTGAAATATGCGATCCATCTCCAGGTTGTATAATAGTATATACGTCCAAATCATGTTGTTTATCGAGTTATTGGTAACGGATCACTATCCATTGTGTCGCGCTCGAGTCCCGGCACCTATAGCGAGTGATCGGACCGAATTTGGATGAGCACCAGTTTCCGTTTCCGGTTTCCGGTTTGGGCGATCCGCCGATCGGCCACCAGATGGCGCTCTTGAACCGTTGGAGAGTTGAGAGGGGATCAACAGTAGATCTCAAGTATCTGGGGGAGAAATATGATTGCGATCACCGATTTTTGAAATATTGATCTCAATGACGTGTTACGGCGTCATTGGCAGAATTAGCATGGCCGGGAATGACGAGTTTAGGCGTCCTTGGCGATTAAAGTGTTAACAGACATTTTCCCACCCCCATAATGGGGAAAGTTAGAAAAATAACAGACTGAACTTTATGGTGTGTCATGAATGTCATGGTGCCCCTTTAAGCTTGGGCATTATTAAAGTATTGTACATGACGACAGATATGACGGTGTATATTCACTTCCTGTTCATCTCTGTCCTAGATGGGAGCCCGGAGACCAGGCTGAATGTGAAGTTTGTCCAAGACACGTCCAAGTTCTGGTACAAGCCCGACATATCCCGCGAGCAAGGTGAGCAGGACCAGGGGTGTAGAGTACTGGTGAGCAGGGGCAGGACCAGGGGTGTAGAGTACTGGTGAGCAGGGGCAGGACCAGGGGTGTAGAGTACTGGTGAGCAGGGGCAGGACCAGGGGTGTAGAGTACTGGTGAACAGGGGCAGGACCAGGGGTGTAGAGTACTGGTGAGCAGGGGCAGGACCAGGGGTGTAGAGTACTGGTGAGCAGGGGCAGGACCAGGGGTGTAGAGTACTGGTGAACAGGGGCAGGACCAGGGGTGTAGAGTACTGGTGAACAGGGGCAGGACCAGGGGTGTAGAGTACTGGTGAACAGGGGCAGGACCAGGGGTGTAGAGTACTGGTGAACAGGGGCAGGACCAGGGGTGTAGAGTACTGGTGAACAGGGGCAGGACCAGGGGTGTAGAGTACTGGTGAACAGGGGCAGGACCAGGGGTGTAGAGTACTGGTGAACAGGGGCAGGACCAGGGGTGTAGAGTACTGGTGAGCAGGGGCAGGACCAGGGGTGTAGAGTACTGGTGAACAGGGGCAGGACCAGGGGTGTAGAGTACTGGTGAACAGGGGCAGGACCAGGGGTGTAGAGCAGGGGTTCTCAAACTTTTTCATACCGCGACCCCATTTTATTTTGGAATTTTTTTGGCGACCCCACATGTGTATCGTGTCATTTCAACATTGAAATAATGAATATCAAAATAAAAGCACACGTTGTTGGAACTTGATCATGCATATTTATTAGCAAATGAAATTACAGCACAATGTTATTAATGAAATTAATGAATATTATCAAACGGAATTGTTTCTGTATACACATTTATAAAACAATCGAGGCTTATTTAGCCAAAATATGTTGGCAGACAATTTTATTTATTTTTTAAATGCGTTCACATGCGCTTTTCAAGAATAAACAAAAACAAGACTTAATGGGAATGGTGTGCTTGTACATTTGAACATAGTTCCATGATACGTGGCTGCGTTGTGCTGAGAAAGAGGCACAGATCTGCTTCTACTCTGAGGCGAGATCTGTAACCAAAAGCTCTCTGCAATTGTGTGGGGTTTCCCAGTCTTTGCGATCCAATTGGCAACAATAAACGAAGCATGTAGTCCTTTTTCGAGTAGTCCCAGTTTTCAGCACAGTTTTCTCTGCTCTAAAACCGTAGTTATTTTTCTGATAGAAAGCTAACGGTTCCGTTTTAAATTCAGGATGCTTAGTTTCCAAGTGCCGCTGTAATTACTTGGTTTAAAGCTCTCATTAGCAAGGATCTCGTAACACAAAACGCACTGTGGTCTCGGGTCATCTTTTTGGCCAGTCCAAGTAAATCCATATGCCAAGTATTTAGGAGCATAACTTCTTTAGTGTTGTTATCGCTAAATTCTGCCTTTCTCTTCCCAGCATTTGGAACACACGCATGTGACGCGCCGCTTCTGACAACAAACCATTGCGAGTGTCCAGGTTAAATTAATCAAATCGGCTTTATATGCTTGGCCTGGAAAGTCCCCCCCCCCCCCCCCCCCTGGAAGTGCTTTAGTTACGAGACAGTGTCGATCACTAATATCTGAATACACATTGGGGCATGACCAGGGGTATAAAGTACTGGTGAGCAGGTACTTTACAGAGTTACATGTACCCTGCTTGAGGAGCTTTTGAGAGGGGTGTGTCTTTTTCCTCATGCCCTGGTTGGTGTCACATATTGGCCAAGCTGAACTTCGTCATAATTTTCCACCTAAAAGTTATTATAAATTTACCTCAATCCTCAGTGGAGATCTCACACCCCACTCTAATCTAAAATAGAGATGGTGATCGAACTGACGACGAACTAGGGCATGGGGGGTTGGAAAAAACGATCATGGTATTTCCATAATTTAGTGACCAAAGAAATGACCATTAATATCATGGTTTGAATTAGATTATACCATGGTATTATATTGGTACTGGTGATATTTTGATCATAAATTATTATATGAATAATAATTATTTATACATTGGCCAGTACCATGGTAAAATTTAAATGATCATCAAACCACCGTCAAACTTTTTTTTGTAAGGGAACTCAGCTTTTGTTCCTCAACTTTGAACTTTTTGTTGAATCTGAAGTCATGGTGTTAATTGTATCTCTGTAATGCACACAGAGGAACTTCCTGGCATCAGCACATTTGGAAGCACACACGCATGCACACCTATACACACACACACACACCTATACACACACACACACACACACACACACACACACACACACACACACACACACACACACACACACACACACACACACACTCACCCTCCTCTTTACTTACGTGTGTTTGGCTGTGAGGTCAGTGCTATTTGCCCTCCCATCTGCTTTCGCTCATGGCTCATATTGGATTAGATCATCTTAAATACAAGCACATGCTTAACTGCAATGACATCACACACACAAATGCACACATTCACACACACACATACACACAGAGACATACGCACACACACACAGACATACGCACACACACACACACACACACACACACACACACACACACACACACACACACACAGACATATGCACACACACACACACACACACACACACACACACACACACACACACACACACACACACACACACACACACACACACACACACACATAGTGTGTATCTCGCGACATGCGCTCCCAAAAGGAAAGCCACACCATCTGAATGGAGTTAGTGAAACATCTGCCTGCCCCTCTCATCTCATCCATCTTCCTTCCTTAAACTGTCACATGAGAACAGGATGAGAGACACACCACTGGATGGCAGGAATGAATCCAGAGCTCTCCCTGTTCCCTTCAGCGGCCCATGGAGTGTCTCCATTGTAGTCATGTTGACATTTGTAGTCATGTTGAATTACTGTTAAGGGATCTAGGGGGACGCACTGATGCCAATACCAGTTCCAAGTACTATAAACTTTAAAGTACAAGCTGATATCGAATACCCATCTGATCCATTACTTTACAGAACAGTATAGGCCGGGATCTCTTTAGGTCTTGCAAGGTCATTGGACAAAAAACAACCGAGATAGAATCCTGAGAGTAAAAACACACCAAGTTACTTCACTTGTTACACTGACATCTAAAACTAATATTGAATGACTTGTCTAACTTAATTAGTTTGATGCTTGGACCGTCTAAAACTATGACTGGTAGGGGAGTTTAATACAAGTGTTGACTGAATGTTGTGTTGTTGTTGTTGTTGTTATATTATTATGTTATACATTGTCTGAATGTTGTGTTTAAAAATATTTTATCAAATATTTTTTATTTTCTTTTGTTTTTTTACATACTGTAGAATATAAAACAAAACATGACAGCACATAATATAATAATAATAAACAGAACATCACCAGACAGTAATAATAATAACAATAACAATAATGACAATAGAATGACAGTAGAAATAACAAACAGAACCTAATAAATATTAAATACAGAACCTAAAAATAAAAACTAATTATATTAACACATTGACGACCACGGCTTGCAGTGTAATATGTGGCTGGAGGACAACGCTTTGTCAACAAACCGATGTACTTTCTAACAGCTATATATATACTTTATAGTCAGGCATGCAGTGGTGGGCAAACGCGGTCAAACAACGTTTAGGCTACGTCACTGAGGCAGAAGTGCGCGCACCTATTATTATGCAAAGTCTAGGTGATAAGTGCCGGCCGGGGTATACGGCGTGACGACACAAAAATGACTCATCGCGCCGTATACCCCGGCCGGCACTTATCGCCTAGAGTAGACTGTGTGTGTGTGTGTGTGTGTGTGTGTGTGTGTGTGTGTGTGTGTGTGTGTGTGTGTGTGTGTGTGTGTGTGTGTGTGTGTGTGTGTGTGTGTGTGTGTGTGTGTGTGTGTGTGTGTGTGTGTGTGTGTGTGTGTGTGTGTGTGTGTGTGTGTGTGTGTGTGTGTGTGTGTGTGTGTGTGTGTGTGTGTGTGTGTGTGTGTGTGTGTGTGTGTGTGTGTGTGTGTGTGTGTGTGTGTGTGTGTGTGTGTGTGTGTGTGTGTGTGTGTGTGTGTGTGTGTGTGTGTGTGTGTGTGTGTGTGTGTGTGTGTGTGTGTGTGTGTGTGTGTGTGTGTGTGTGTGTGTGTGTGTGTGTGTGTGTGTGTGTGTGTGTGTGTGTGTGTGTGTGTGTGTGTGTGTGTGTGTGTGTGTGTGTGTGTGTGTGTGTGTGTGTGTGTGTGTGTGTGTGTGTGTGTGTGTGTGTGTGTGTGTGTGTGTGTGTGTGTGTGTGTGTGTGTGTGTGTGTGTGTGTGTGTGTGTGTGTGTGTGTGTGTGTGTGTGTGTGTGTGTGTGTGTGTGTGTGTGTGTGTGTGTGTGTGTGTGTGTGTGTGTGTGTGTGTGTGTGTGTGTGTGTGTGTGTGTGTGTGTGTGTGTGTGTGTGTGTGTGTGTGTGTGTGTGTGTGTGTGTGTGTGTGTGTGTGTGTGTGTGTGTGTGTGTGTGTGTGTGTGTGTGTGTGTGTGTGTGTGTGTGTGTGTGTGTGTGTGTGTGTGTGTGTGTGTGTGTGTGTGTGTGTGTGTGTGTGTGTGTGTGTGTGTGTGTGTGTGTGTGTGTGTGTGTGTGTGTGTGTGTGTGTGTGTGTGTGTGTGTGTGTGTGTGTGTGTGTGTGTGTGTGTGTGTGTGTGTGTGTGTGTGTGTGTGTGTGTGTGTGTGTGTGTGTGTGTGTGTGTGTGTGTGTGTGTGTGTGTGTGTGTGTGTGTGTGTGTGTGTGTGTGTGTGTGTGTGTGTGTGTGTGTGTGTGTGTGCGCGCACGTGTGTGGAGTGTTGGGCGTGTGTTATGTGACAAAAGACCGCCCGTCTCGTCCCCAGCTCCGCCTCATGAAAGAGGAGAGAGACATGTATGCGTGTGCGCGGGAGCGCGCGTGCACGTGGCGTTTGGCCTTGGCCCATATTATGACTGCACCACTGTTTATAGTATTGCTATCTGTCCATTCTCATTGTCACTTGAGTGCATAAACCGTGCCTTCATAATGGCTTAAAGAAAATAAAAATCCATCGGTTGGTTGTCATTTTATAGCGTCGTGAATATAAGCTTTATCGCAGTTTTTGTCTCGTCTTTTTTCTGGGAAGCTAGATATGAGGCTAAAGTCTAGTCACGTTATATCAAACGCCATTTCTGTTGTATATATACGAATGAAATAAAACAAACTGCGTTTTATTGATTAGCAATACAGTGTGCGTTCAAGTAGCCATTTTCACTGATCGATCGCTTGCGTGTTACAACAATGTCCAATCCGGCTGTAATTTGGGTGAATAGTATCCTACCGTCAGCCCATGTGATCGCCGGCAGCATTTCGTCATTAGTCATCGGAATCTGGTAGATCGATATGTCCATTGGCTGATCATAAATCCCATTATTCCAGGCTGAAATCTGCGTTCGGTAACGTGATCAAAGATGGAGTATGTTCGGCTGGGATCGAGGCTCATATGAAATGCCCCAGATAGTAAAAAAAAAATTTCCCATTCGGCCTCAATGATACTGCAGTGGAGCGATGGCGCCCCTAAGAGGATCTGGCCGGTATTGCATGTCGCCGATTTAAATCCTGGCCGGTATTGCATGTCGCCGATTTAAATCTGGCGGGTAAATCTGCAGAGCTGATCGGGGACCTTGATCCGTTTATTAATATGGAATAAAACAATAACAACTTGCTTGGACTTGGTCCTCAACGGGTGGAATCGAAACGGTTGGGCGGCAAAGTGTTAACACAGCCACAACACAAGACAAAAGACATTTCCTCCCCCACTCTGAATGTTGTGTTGTTGTTATATTATAATTAAGGCTGTCAAATATATCGCGTTAATATCGCGTTAACTCCCGATTCTATTAATGCCACTAATTTTTTTAACTCAAGATTAACTAAAAAAAAAAAAAAAAAAAAAAAAATTACTAGACTTCACTCAGGTGTATTATTGATGCTCTCATTGATACTATGTTTGTTTCTGAAGTGTGTGTGTGTGTGTGTGTGTGTGTGTGTGTGTGTGTGTGTGTGTGTGTGTGTGTGTGTGTGTGTGTGTGTGTGTGTGTGTGTGTGTGTGTGTGTGTGTGTGTGTGTGTGTGTGTGAGATATAGAGAGAGAGGGGGGTGAGGAGATGAGGAAGGGGCAAAAGAGAAAAAGAGCTGGGAGAGTGTGTGTGTGAGGGAGAGAGGGGGGTGTGTGATTAATCAGCCCTTGTGTGTGTGAATGTAACAAGTTCCTAACCTTTTCTTTCCCCTATTATTTCATGCACACTTTATTCATTGTTTTAAATTATAATTTTCTTTTAAGTTATTTTGTGCATCACTCTGTTTTGAATTTGATGCAAATTTGCAATGCATGAGGGTCATCCTTTTGTGTTAAATGGCTGCACAAAGCAAGCATTTGTTGACTCGCATGTTGATAAGAGTATTAAAACTTGGAACTTGAAAAATATCTGTTTAAGGTAAAAAAAAAAAAAACGATTAATTTGCGATTAATCGCGAGTTAACTATGGACAATCATGCGATTAATCGAGTTAAATATTTTAATCGTTTGACAGCACTAATTATAATGTTATACGTTGACTAAATGTTGTGTTGTTGTTATGTTATGC
>NC_140167.1:139765693-139769771 GCF_963971535.1 Notolepis coatsorum | reverse complement strand
TAAACCGATACCGATATTTTCCGATATCACATTTTAATGCCGATATCGGCCGATAATATCGGACATCCCTAGTTATAATGTTATACGTTGACTGAATGTTGTGTTGTTGTTATGTTATAATGTTATATGTTGACTGAATGTTGTGTTGTTGTTATGTTATAATGTTATACGTTGACTGAATGTTGTGTTGATGTTATGTTATAATTAGGGCTGTCAGTTTATCGCGTTAATTAGATTAATTAATTACACAGCTAATTATCGCGTTATGAAAATTAACTCAAAATGTATTTACATTTTTTTTTTTTTTTTATTGCAAAACAAAAATTATTAAAAGTCAGTACTCAACACATAATGCATAATGAAACTAACAGTCAAGGTGGTTAAAATTACATGCAAGTACAGAAACAAGACACAAAAAAAAAGTCTATAATAACATTTTAACCGTATACAGTGTATATCCAGCGAAATTAACAATTATATAAATGTTTATATAGGACATACCCCTAATACCTATTTTCTAAAACCCTACACACATATGCTCCAGCTCGAACCCCCCCCTCCCGGACCCCTCCTTGGATAGTACCTCCATTATCCCTCACTCCTAACCAGACACTACCATTATAAGCTAGCTTTTATTCTCTCCACCACTTCTACCCACATTGACATTTTGGATTCGTTGAGACCCAGAATTCTTGCAGTAGATATTTCTTGATATATCACATCGAGATATGTAAGAGACCAAACTTTCCGGCACATTTTTTCCGGTTGAAACCAGCGTGATGCGATCAGTTTTTTAGCTACTGTGATACCCGATAAGACCAATCTCTTTAGCTGTGGATTTACTGCAAACTCAAAAACATAATTTAAAAGCAATACAGAGGGGTGTACTGGTATATTCCAAGATACGAGTTTTGATAATTGATGGGTCACATCTTTCCAGAATGCCTTAACTGGTGGGCAGTCCCAATACATGTGCATAAATGTCCCTTCGTCTCCATTTGTACATTGGGAGCATTTTGAGTCCTGTTTCAGGCCCATTCTGTTCAGTCTTATAGGAGTCAAGTATGTCCTGTGAATATAGTTAAGATTGATTTGTTGATGGTCCGGGTTCCTTGATGTAAGACGGACATTTGCCCATGCTTCTTGCCAATCAAAGTCACTTTCCAGGTCTGGAATATCCCTCCTCCAGACAGTGTCTAGTTGAAGGGTTTCATACGAGGACGTTAGTAATTGATAATAAAAACCTGATACAAAACCTCCCAATGTTTCTCTTTCATAGAAAAATGTGTGGTATCTGTGGTGTTCAACTGGTATGTGTAATGGAACACCGTGAGACCTCAAACATAGGCGTACCTGTATGTAAAAAAGCCATGTGGACTCGGTGAGGTTAAACTTTGTGCATATTTCTCCATAACTACAGAAGCCCTGGTTATTAAAAATATCCCCTAATGAGTGTATGCCTTGCTCTTCCCATATAGGGAATCTTATAGGACGTTTTCCCATTAAGAGTGCATTGTTATTGAATATGGGAGTGTGATTATGCCATTTTTGAGGGTTAGGATATTTTTTTTGTGTTTCCCGCCATGTTCTGATTGCATGGGTAATTATGGGGCCAAATTTCCGCTCACAGTGCTTGATTGAAAGTTTAGTGTGTGCTATGTCCTTCAGTCGCTGTGGGGCTACTATGTTTTCTTCCAATTCTCTCCAAGATACCAAAGCCTGGGTATCAAACCATATTGTCAATGGTCTTAATGTGAAAGCCTTAAAATATTGTAAACAATCTGGAACTGCCATGCCACCGTCTGCTTTATTTCTCTGTGCGGTGGATCTTTTTATGCGAGGTGGTTTGTTATTCCAAATAAATTTGTATGTGGAAGAGTGTAATCTTTTCCAGTAGCCCTCTGGAGGGGTTAACGGTAGCATTGAGCTGATGAAGTTGATTCTTGGTAATACATCCATTTTAACTATTGATACCCTTGCCTGTACTGAGTTTTTAAGTTTTGCCCACCTGTCCAGGTCGTCTTTGATTTTGTTCTGTATTTTTGTGTAATTGTGCTTCACCGTTTGTCTTATGGTGGGAAATATTTCCACACCCAAGCATCTAAAATGTTTTACCATGGGTATCGCACCTGGGAGGGTTGTGTCTTTTTTTGCATGGATGTTAAGAGGAAGGAAAGCCGACTTCGGCCAATTTATTTTAAATCCCGATAAATCACCAAAGTTCTCTATCAACTTGAGTAGATGCGGCAATGTGGTGTTGGGGTTTTGCATGAACAATATTACGTCGACCGCATATAAACAAATTTTATGTTGTGTGCCCTTGATTACGATTGGTTCTATGTATTGGGATTGTCTTATATATTGTGCTAAAGGCTCTAATGATAGATCGAATAGTCCGGGACTAAGAGGGCAACCCTGTCTGGCTGAACGTGATACCGGAAAGATTTCGGAGATGAATGTGCCTGTTGTAATCATGGCCGATGGGTCCTTGTATACTACTTTAATCATATCAATGAATCCTTTTCCTAACCCCATCCTTTCTAATACTGCCCATAGAAATGACCATTCCAGCCTGTCAAATGCTTTCATAGCATCCAGGGATAGCATCGCCTTAGGTGTGGTGTCCTCTTTGTCTGCATCTAGTACGTGCAGTATTCGTCTCATGTTATCATTGATCAAGCGACCTCTTATGAAGCCCGTTTGGTCAGGATGAACTAAAGACGTCATATGCTTTTGCAATCTGATGGCTAATACCTTAGAGTACAGTTTGACATCGGTTCCGAGGAGGCTTAAAGGTCTGTAACTACCGCACTCGTGGGGTCTTTGTCTTTTTTGAGAAGGACTGAAATGAAATTTTTCTTTTTTTTTATACTTTTTTTTTATACTTTTTTTTATAGAAATCTCATTCATTCTATAAGATCGTAGAATAAACATTTACAAACATTCTTTTTTAAATGGTCCATTTGCATGTTCTTGGTATCGGATTCTAGGGACATCTATGGATCTCAGGGAATGTATTCCCAGTGTCAGAAATACTGTGTCTGTTACTAGGCTTGAGTAAATTGTAATGACCCAAATGAGAATATCAATTAAATTCTTTTTTTTTTATTTTTTTTTTTGACTGTAAATAACACCATGCTAAAATTTACCAGACCTGAAAAATCTAAGCAAATGAATAAAGGGAAGATGATTAAACAGAAGGGTTTGTAGATACAGTACTGAATTCTGCCATCCGGACACATGCAATTTGAAATATGATTATAGAATATAAAATATCAGGCCTAAAATGGTTATGCGATTAAAATGCGATTAATTAGATTAATTCATTACAAATCCTGTAATTAATTAGATACATTTTTTTAATCGCCTGACAGCACTAGTTATAATGTTATACATTGATCGAATGTTGTGTTGTTGTTGTTATGTTATTATTATGTTATACGTTGACCGAATGTTGTGTTGAATTGTTATAATGTTATATGTTGACTGAATGTTGTGTTGTTGCCTGTGTTGCAGCTATCAGCTTGCTAAGAGAGCGGGATCCAGGGGCCTTCGTCATTCGAGACAGTCACTCCTTCAGAGGGGCCTACGGCCTGGCCATGAAGGTGGCCTCCCCGCCCCCCACTGTGCAACAGACCAAGAAAGGTACGTTGGGGTGCACGGTGCGATTCAAGTGGGAACCTCTGAAACTGACGTTCTAGTTGTTATTCTGCACGCTTTTTCCCCCCTCAAGATTAAGATCTAGGAACATGCAATCCTGTAATTACATTGCCTGAGATGGTTGAAAGAACATTTTATGGACATTAGGTAATTTTCCTCTACCTTTATTAAACTTGTTTCCCCCTCCCTTAAAATGTCCTTTCAATCGTCCCGGGCAGTATAGTTTGATGGCAGGCATGGGATTGCATTTTCCTTGACAACTCATGAAAAAACTGAGAAAATGCGACCTAAAAGTCAATTTCAATGGAATTTATCCTGGAACGTTAATAATGAGCTAAATTAGGATTTCATTGCTTCACTGGAGCAGTTACTACTTAGTGTTTTTCTAGATATTATGGGATTTATTGACTTTGTAGAG
>NC_140167.1:139738193-139760693 GCF_963971535.1 Notolepis coatsorum | reverse complement strand
GTGCGTGCGTGTGTGCGTAATATAATTCCTATATATATTTCGTTGTTGGCCATTGTCTGTCTTAACATCGCAGTCCAGCTCTTTGCCTTGTACACGTGACGTCGTATTGTATGTTTTATGTGGAATGATTTTGAATGTTTAATTACCAATTGTTTTATTAATGATTTCAGATGTTTGATTACAGCACTGACAATTGTTGCATCTTTTCCTCAGCCTTGTCAAAGAAAGCATGTACCTTACTGAGAGGAACCAAATGTTTCTGCATGAAAAGAGCAGTTGCAAACGTGTTACTTGCCTCTGTTTGTTTTTGTATGAATGACAATATGAATGACTGAGAAATGTATGCATACTGTTTGTTTATTAGTATATATAACTTAGCTCAGGACAACAGCATTTGATACATTTCAGTTGTAAGCTACAGTAACAGACCACCTAAATGAGCACCAATTATGGAACGGACCATAATTGGAGCGTTGGATCTAAATTAGTTTTCTGTGGAATAAGTCAATGTGAAAATGAGATGGATTTCAAGGTCCGTGGTTAACGTAGCTTCTCTAAACATTTGGCATATTTTCTAGAGTAATGATCTTTTAAGAGATGTTTTTTATTAATTTGCACTAATCTCCACTAATTTGGTATTAGCAATTCAGCTTTTATAAATGTACCAATAACTAAAAGACACCAAATCTACACCAAATGTATTATGTTTCAGCAAATTAAATGTAAAAAGGACACACCATTTCATTACAATAAAAGACAACCCCATTAGTTTTGGCCATAGAGAATGTGTTTTCTGGATCTGAGGTGTCCAACATCAAGCCCAAGGTGACGTAGTCACTTAGGTGCTCTATTGGAATGTTTGTCTCTTTCCCAGCATGCAACGTGCTCTACATCAACTCTGTGGAGATGGAGTCGTTGACTGGTCCCCAGGCCGTAGCCAAGGCCATATCTGAGACACTGGCCGCCTCGCCACCTACCGCCACCATTGTGCACTTCAAGGTGTCGGCGCAAGGCATCACACTGACCGACAACCAGAGGAAGTAAGTCTGGACGCCAGAGAAGACCAGTCCATATATATACAGCATGTGTCAAGGGCAGAGTTTGTGGTCATTCTTCAATTACCGTATTGTGCCAAATATAAGGCACGGTTTTTTCCCCCTTTTTTCGGGATCTAGACTTTTAAATGTCATTATACATTCAACAACAACAGATCGTGCCAAACGAGTTCCCCAACGAGTCACCGTCTTTCTCTCTGTATCGTACTCTCCTTCTCACACACACACACACACACACACACACACACACACACACACACACACACACACACACACACACACACACACACTCACACACACACACACACACGCACGCACGCACGCACGCACGCACGCACGCACGCACACGCACGCACACACACATACACACAGCCTGCAGTGAGAGGTGCATACACACCTGCGGATCATCTTGGATACCCACACTCTGCGCACTGAGGTGGAGAACAAGGACGCGGAAGAATCTGTCAACGTGGAGCATGAGCTCTGTCCGTCACACTGCTCTGCCCGTCACACTGCTCTGTCCGTCACACTGCTCTGTCCGTCACACTGCTCGGTCCGTCACACTGCTCTGTCCGTCACACTGCTCTGTCCATCACACTGCTCTGTCCATCACACTGCTCTGTCCATCACACTGCGTTCCTTTTTAGGTCAATAGGTCATTCTGCCTTAACACAGCGCAAAGCGCGTCAAACAACAGTAACCAAGAAATAACATTTGATTGATTAATTGCTTGATTGATTGATTGATTGATTGATTGATTGATTGATTGAATTGAAAGCAAAGGTCCTCTTAAATGAATTGACCTATCTCAAGCCCCACCCTCTTTTATTGATTCTCCAATCAGAATTGGTGTCCGAGGTAAGCAACAGATGTGATTGGAGGATCAAAAAAAGAGGGCGTGGCTTGAGATAGGTCAATTGAGAGTCAATTCTCTATACTGAACTATATAGGCAACCAGCACCAACTGCGAGTGGTCAAAAGGAGAATAACTTAAAAGATGATCTCCTGTCCTGCCAAAGTTATTGATGGTAAAACAAGTACATAGTATATAATACTAATAATATACAATACCTTTATACCATCAATACCTTTAACATGACAGGAAATTAATTGATTGATTGAATTGAAAGCAAAGGTCCTCTTAAATGAATTGACCTATCTCAAGCCCCACCCTCTTTTATTGATTCTCCAATCAGAATTGGTGTCCGAGGTAAGCAACAGATGTGATTGGAGGATCAAGAAAATAGGGCGTGGCTTGAGATAGGTCAATTGAGAGTCAATTCTCTATACTGAACTATATAGGCAACCAGCACCAACTGCGAGTGGTCAAAAGGAGAATAACTTAAAAGATGATCTCCTGTCTTGCCAAAGTTATTGATGGTAAAACAAGTACATAGTATATAATACTAATAATATACAATACCTTTATACCATCAATACCTTTAACAGGACAGGAAATTCTGTTTCACTACTCGCATAGTTACTGCTGTTTGCCTTGCAAACAGTGTATGCATCTGACATAGCACATAGCAGGTTATTTTAGACTCAGTTTCACTTGTGTAATCATTTTGACACGCTGAACATAATGACACATTATTTATGGCCATGCTGGTTCTTTTCTCCCACAGGCTGTTCTTCCGACGCCACTACCCCATCAACACTGTCACGTTCTGCGATATCGACCCGCAGGACAGAAAGTGAGTTTCTCAGAATCAGACCCAGAACCAGTTGTATATGCTATAAGTACATTTACACATACAAGCAATTTGGTTTGGTGCTTTCTCACACAAAGAAGTAAAAAAAGTCATTAAAATAACTAAGAAAAAGGGCGGCTAAGTGGCGCAGTGGGCAAGACGCTCTCCACTAACGCAGGAGATGCTGGTATCGAGCCCAGCTCTCTGCGTTGCTACCGGCTTGGCTGGTCGTTCATACTAATACAATTGGCAGTATTTGAGGGTGGGAAAGCCGGTGGGTGGGGATTGGACATTGTGGACAGCTACTCCTACAGGTCGGTTGGTGCGCCTGTACAGCAGAATCAGGAAGTATCGGGGGCAGCGTGAGCCTCCCACGCGTTACTCCTCGCCACTGAGAGATCGCGCTGTTCAGGTGAAAAGATGAGACAGCTGCCTCCTCGTGTACCGGAGGGGACACGTGATGCAAGGCTTGGTCCTCACTGCAGCCGGAGGCATAGTCTAGCAACGTTCGAGACAGGGGAGGGGAGAATTGAAGGGAGAATTGGCGAGGCGAAATTGGGATGGGAGAAAAAAAATTTAATAAGGAGAAAAAGTGGATAAAAAAAATAACTAACTAACTAACTAATAACTAAGAAAATAGTTATAGAAATTTTTATTAAAATAACTAACTAAGAACAATGCAGAGACTATCTTGCCCATGAAAGACTATCTTGCCCATGTTGTATAAATATGGTTGGGTTTTATTCATACAGTAGTATTTCATTATAATACCACATGGCCAAAGGTGAAAACAGGGTGGAAAGGAATCCCAACCTGAGCATGACATAAGAGCAAAATAGCTGCCATGGTTAGAGGGGCTGAGCTTGTAACTGGAAAGTAACCGGTTGGGAACGTTCTGTGCGGGGAAGTGAACAAGTGTTGTTCTCCCCACCGTCAATAACTGCTGTCGACGTTCCCTTGGGCAAGGCACTTAAACTCCAGCTGATCCAGCGGAGCTGTTCAGTAGCCAATACAACAGTGGTTGTACTGTGAATGAATAGTAAATAAGAATGTGTTCTTAGTCTTACTTGCCTGGTTGATAAAAGGTTATTGTATATGATTGCTTATGATAAATACAATCCCTCGCAAAATAAAATCATGATATTTGGTAAAAGGCATGTATCACCATGGTACCATTTTTGTACTTAAATAATACCATGGTATAATCAAATTCAAACCACGATGTCAATGGTAATATGGTGTTTCCATTATTGTGACCAAAACATTATGGAAATTCCATGCTACCTTTTTGTAGGGGATGCTGTGAGATTCCTAAGCTAACATGTTCATCACGTCTATACAGGTGGAGTAAACCTGAGGGAGGCACAGCTAAGTAAGTACAGCATGCACATTACTGTTGATATGTATGCTCTATGTATCACGTATACAGCTCACAACTAAATACATTCCTAAATAAGTGTAATATGGTGACTGATTACTTTAAAAATGCAAAAGGCCACAGGCAAATAGTTATCTAAAATGACGAAAAGTGAGATTAAATTGTCCAATTTAGCTTTTCTTACAAATCCTTCCGTTTGCTAGGCACATACAAACAATGGAAACAGATGTTCCCTCATAACAATGTAACATTCCCTAGTAACAATGTAAAACTTATGAGCTGTTATTTGTGTGCAATTAAAAACGGTTACACACGTAGGATTCTCTCTTAACCGCCACGGTCAAATCGGTTCTAAAGACCAACAGTCGTTGTCACATTCCACGCCCAGCTGTCTGCGTCGTCGTGATTGCTTCATCCCATAATCTCTTATTTTGATGATGATCCACAGACTTCCAGTATCGTGTGGTTCCTACAGCAGGCGCTTTCCCATGTGGTCCCCGTTATCTCTCCCCCATCTCCATTTATAATCCAAGTAGAAATAATATGAGAGCATATCAAGGGCAGAATAAGAGAGGGATAAGAGATGGAACAATAGTTGGACAGATGAACGGGCACGGGATGAAAGAATTCTGCTCCGGTACCAATAAAACCGAGCCTGTTTTGGCGGAGACAGGCTGAGATTCACAGTAGGCAGGGTTCTGGATTTTATTCTCCGCTACCACAGACGATGTTGATTTACGACTGGGAGTTGAAAGGGCCGCATTTGATCTGAAGTTGTCATCTCGGTATCTCTGTGGAGTTTGTAAACCTTTTTTACCTGTCAAAGAAAGGAGGTGGTTCTTGTGGGATGTGATATCTTCATCTTTATAATGGAGAACTTTTCCTGGTGTTAACAATGTGATGTTCAGTCAAGCAAACTCTAGGTTTAGATAATATTTGATTTGATTTGATTTGATTTTATTAGGGATCCCCATTAGCTGGTGCGATAGCAACCAGCTAGTCTTTCTGGGGTCCACACACAAAAAAACACAAAAACAATCACCATTGCAAAAAAACTAAATTATTAAAAGTCAGTACACACAATGCATAATGAACCTACTGTAACAATTAATATAGCTAAAATTACATTAGTGTAAAAAAAAAAAAAAAAAAAAAACACTTTACAGTGTTAAAAACAATTTAAAAACAATTTAAGATTCTTTTTAAAAGTGAATCTACTGTAAATGCAGCAGAGGTTCCGAGGCAGGCAATTCCACAGAGTTAATGCTCTAAAAATAAAAGATCTCCCCAGAGCGCTGGTTCTAGGACCTGGCAATTCAAGCTGCCCACTACTGGAACCTCTAGTGTAATGCTCGTGCACAGTATTACTAAAAACAATATAGGATTAATGTATTAGTTATGGCTTGACTGCAATGAATTAAGTCCTAACATTTGTGGAAATACTGAAATCACAGTTATGGCGCAACAAATTCTGGACTCATCAACATTATTCACGATGACAGTGACAATTCTTTAAAAAATATTTTTGGTTCATTGCTATTGGTTTTTGCCACTTTGTTGGAGTGATGAATGCATCATGATAAATACAAAACAGGTGAATATGAGGTTCTTCGACAACCAATCGTGGCCAACTGTGGGAGTTGACGAGATGTTGATATAAAGCTCATTATATCTCTTAAATCTGTCCATTTAAATAGTGACCAATACTGTTCTTTAAAAAAGTGGGTAAGTGTGTGATTGTGATTGTCATACTTACTGTGGTCTCTTCCTTCCAGGTTCTTTGGGTTTGTGGCGCGGAAGCAAGGAAGCACAACCGACAATGTCAGCCACCTCTTTGCTGAGATCGACCCCGAACAGCCCGCCAGCGCCATTGTCAACTTTGTCTCCAAAATGATCGGCACGCAGAAACGATGAGAGCTGACCTCTCGGCAAACCCTGGCGCTTTTCCTCTCACCGTTTAGTTTTTATTTTATTTTCTTTTACCACAGACACTTGTTTTCTATTTCGGACAATTTCGCATTTTGATTTTATGTGTCACCTTATTTTTTCCGCTCTTTCCTTTTATTGTACCTCTAAGCGAACGTGCGTGTGTTTGTAAATGAATGAGAAAGTAGAGGGAGAGAGAGAGATAGAGACGTAGGTGTGTTTGTGTGTGTGTGTGTGTGTGTGTGTGTGTGTGTGTGTGTGTGTGTGTGTGTGTGTGTGTGTGTGTGTGTGTGTGTGTGTGTGTGTGTGCGCACGCACGCACGCATGCGCGTGTGTGTGCTTCTCTTCTTGGAAGGGCTCCAGAATGGACCAGAGGAAGTGCAGAGTGGGGTATGGCTGTGTGACAACGGGTTGGGAGGCCATTTTAGGTCTCCTTTGCAGGGTAATGTGAACAGGAAGAGGAAATGGGGTGTTGTTGTGATGTTGTGCGAGCAAATTCTTCTTTCTTTTTTTTTTTTTTAAGAAGAAGTCAAGTTGTGAAAGGAGGAGGAGGATTGTAAATCTATCAGGCTTTTGACTGGTCAACCAAAGATATATATATATATATATATATATATATATATATATATATATATATATATATATATATATATATATATATATATACAAAAAAAGTGGTCAGGACATAATATTCAGTATGCCGAAGTCAGAGGGTCTGAAACATTCTTTCGTAAAAGAAATATGGCTGCTTAATCAAAAAGACTGAACTTTTTCTTTCTCTATGTACTGATACTGTAGGTCTATTTCATTCTTTACAAAAAATTTGTGTATTTGCCTTCTTGCAAACAATGCCCAATGACTTTTTTTGCATGTGGCAAGATGATCCATTGTAAATATTCTAGTTTGCTTTCTGAGTGGGTCTGAACTAGATGACCTCCGGTGCACACGGTTTTCCATGAAGAGATTTTCTAAGGTTAAAGAACAAACAAATCCTTGCTCTCCCATATTATTGCAATTGACCACATTTGGAATGACGTCTTGTCCTCCAAATCCCTGCCTCTCTCCATCCTTCTCTCTTCAGCCTCGTGGTTAGGTAGATGTCTGCATGGCGTCCATCCGAGACCATCAAGAGAAACCACCTTTTTGCTTCAGTCTGACCTGTGGCCGTATGACAAGTGTGCGATACCAGCACACAAAGAGACAGGACTGAATTAGTGTCGCAGAAACGACACTCAATAGTTTTCATGAGCAAAATGTAAGAGAACCGGATTCCAGCCTGCCCCCACCCTGCACTGAATAACCAGACTTCTTTGCTCACCATTGAAGGGCTAAATGGGTTTTGTGAGGAATCTTTAGAGCAGAAGGGTTGCACTGCTATCAAGCTCTTCATATTTCCCTGTAAAAGAAATATTTAAAAAATATCCGCCATCTTACTTTGGCCGCTGTCACTATAAAGAGAGGCTACTATCATTACGTATCAGCCGGACAAAACTGTTAACACTAACATCCTACCCGAAAGTAAGCTATACATATAAATATACATATATAAATATATATAAAACTTCCAAACAGTGACTAAAATATTTATTTTTTGTTTTGTTTTTCGCTCTGATGCTTTACGTTAACCTGTATACATGTATTGTATAGTATACATCAAGATTACTGAAAGCAAGAAGAAGAAAAAAGCTCTTTATTTTGGCAAAAGTTTTTGAAATCACAAGACTTTGAACTGCGTTGAAATATATATGGTGTAAAGTGTGTGCATTTAAATTTTTTATGTTTTTCACTGCATAACTTTATTATGTTAACATTCTTTTTTTCAGCGTCGAAAAAGCTTCTGAGGGAAGAGTGGAGAAATGCTTTGTATGAAAGTTTGTTGTTAAATAGTCAAAACGGAGTTATCCTGAATTGATATCAACACAAGTTTGACTAACATCAACTTGTCTAAAGCAAGACAAAAAGGCAACATTGTCCAAGTTTAGCACTTAAAATGTTCTTGTTGCGTTAAGTATTAATGCATTTCCACATGTCAAAGTGTAAGACTACAAGGACTTTTGACAACTAAATGTAAACAGACTTGGTTTATAACCATTGCATGTATGAAAGCAGAAATAATATTTCCTCAAACAAACATGTGTCACAAAGCACCTCCTAGAAGTGAATATGTAGTTGCTGCCCTCGTGTGGTATAAGAAAAAAATTCACTTAGGACCCCATGTTATTCTAATACAGTGTTTTAACTGTGATTATAGCAGCTCAAATGGCAAATGTTTGAGTTACAGTTATTTGCTAATAAAAGAAATAACACTCATTTGACGATTCTGTTAGCAAATTAATTTAGTTTATATTCTGTCCTATTCTAGGGTTGAATAGTAGGGACATGACCAGTGACTTTTGTTCCTGCCTGTTTCACTAGGTCAGTTTGATTGACTGCATGATAGAGGCCATTCAGATGAAGCTTGAAATGGGGGCCTATACCTTAAACTCAGTCGTCAAATGTTTTAGAAAAGTATAGCACTTATGGGGTGCCTTTATATTCTGATCAGAATGTTACATGATTAACAGCAAGAGCCTGCATGCTCAAGTCAATTAGTGTTACTTTATTCATGTTTTTCATCACCACTCATTCTCTTCACGTGCTACTAAATCCAGTCTTCTTCAGAATGTTTCCCATGGGTAAACAACCTATAGTTTTGATTGTCACATTGCGACTGCAGGTTTCTTTGTCATGCGTATGGAGACATAAGATTCCACGTTTGTATAAAGAAATGCGTGTTGTGGGAAAAACAAGGATATCCCCTACCACCAATCGAATGTTAGGCCTATTTTTTTTGCCAAGAAGGAAACTCCAGTGGCGTGCACCCACTCTGACCGACCAGTCTATAGACATAGAATGTGTGTGAACTACTATGCTACTATGCCTGTACAGAACCTTGTATTTTTTTGATTTGCTATATTGTATGGCTTTTATTATTTCTGAGGAAAATAAAAACACATTAAAAAGCAATGTTTGTGTTTTATCAATGGAGTAATGGCCTTAAAGAGGAACTATGCTAGTGTATCAAGAGGTGAACTACTCTATTTGATTCCGATTTCAACCACAAATACAGTGAATTGGCGCATTAGTTAATCCCATATATCCTCATATACAGATAAAGCAGGCCTTATGAATTGAGATACTGACAGTCACTGTATGTATATAGTAGGCCTGTAGCCTCTATAACGTTATGTTTATAGCCAACTAGTGTACATCAGACTGGCATCGTGTCATCAGC
Source organism: Notolepis coatsorum (assembly GCF_963971535.1). Lineage (NCBI taxonomy): Eukaryota > Metazoa > Chordata > Actinopteri > Aulopiformes > Paralepididae > Notolepis > Notolepis coatsorum. The sequence continues at coordinate 139,751,366 of NC_140167.1, read as the reverse complement.
ACTGCGCTGTGATCACCACGCCTTTTTTGGAGGAACGATTGTTTATAATCTACAACTTTGGGACGAAACAGACTGACGGAAATCATGTTGAAGACTATCAAGTCCCAGAAATGGTAATTACCTCTTAACGTTAGGTCACCCAGAGATTCATAACCATAATATTAAATGTCCAGGTAGGGGAATGGGGAAATACTGTTTACAATATGGAAGAACAATAGGGGGGTGAAGGGACATGCTGAAGGATCAAAAGTATCTTTTCACAATAGCACAAATGCTTAATGGCTTCATGTTGGAAAGTCATTTATTTTCAATTCAAAATAAATAAATATTTCAATAAATGTAAGCCATGCCAACATGTATGGGCAAAATACAATATCCAACTACAGGGAAATGGTGTTTGTTTCCCCCCAAGAGTAGGTGTGCCGGTCTGAGGTAATATTCATAGACATTTTGTTGATAGCTGTCCCTTCTCCAATGCTGTATACGTACTGTAAACACAACTACTACTACGTAGTATATAGTATTGTTTATTTGTATATGGTAGACTTAGGGTAGCTATACAGTATATTCGTATATATAGCTATATACTGTATATTTGTTGACTAGTACACCTCAATCAAGGGTATATTACACCTGGCGAAGATGGCGCCGCTACGTCCGGCCGCCTGTCTGTGCGCTCCGTCGAGACTGTGCATACTTTTGTTAATATTTATAGTTTTAAGAGTTTTGTCTGTACCAACAGTAGGTGCATTTAATGTGTATGACCGTCAGTCACTTATAGACATTGGATTACGGGAAACTTACCGACTGGATTACTCTCTGGATCAGCTCTCTGAACCGCAACAATGGCCCGTTGAGATCTTGTGGACATCAGGACCGGATCTCGCCCCCAGGGACAAAGGACCCAGACGGCGAGGAAAGAGAGCTGGAGTCCGTAACAGGCTGAGAACCAGGCGGCACAGGACACCACTACCCAGTATATTGCTAGCCAATGTACAATCAATAGACAATAAACTAGACGACATCCGAGCAAGGATTCAATTCCAGAGAGACGTTAGGGACTGTAACGTTCTCTGCTTCATCGAGACGTGGCTGGCGCCAGAAGTCCCAGACCACGCCATCCAACCGGCCGATCATTTCTTCATTCACCGCAAGGATAGAACAGCAGAATCCGGTAAACAACGTGGAGGAGGTATTGCCTTCATGTTGAACAAAAATTGGAGTGACCCAACTAACGTGAAGGAACTATCCAACCACTGCTCCCCAGAACTGGAATATATAACCATCAAGTGTCGTCCTTTCTTCCTCCCGAGGGAGTTAACGGCGATCGTCCTGGTCGGAGTGTATATTCCACCGCAAGCTGAAGCCAGCAACAAGGTTGCGCTCTCCAGACTACACGACGAGGTAAATAGAATCCAAGAGGCGAATGTTAACGCCGCCATTTTAGTTCTGGGAGATTTCAATAGCGCCAATCTGAGAAAGGTATTGCCCGACTTCTATCAGCATGTGACTTGCAACACCAGAGGCGGTAACATCCTAGATCACTGTTACACGCAATTTAAAGGTGGCTACAAGGCTCATTCTGATAGTGGCTTCGGTAAGTCAGATCACGCATCAATTTTTCTTACACCGAAGTACAGACAGAGAATTAAAAGTACTCCCGTAGTCTCGCGAGAGGTGCAGAAATGGGATGTGACGTCAGAGGATACGATCCGGTCAGTGTTTCACAACACAGACTGGAATGTGTTCCGCGACACAGATAACATTAATGCCTACACGGAGACAGTGCTGGACTATGTTTGTACTAGGGTGAAAGAAACAATCCCCACTACCAAAATGAAAGTTTACCCAAATCAAAAACCCTGGGTAGACAAATCCGTCCGTGAAGCTCTGAGAGAGCGCACCAAAGCATACAACGACGGCCTAGAGGCAGGCAACATGAATGACCACAAGGTGGCGCGATACAACGTAAGGAGGACTGTGTCAGAGGCCAAACGACGCTACAGGGATAAAATTGAACTCCAGTTTGAACAAGCTGACTCTAGAGCTATGTGGCAGGGGCTCAAAACGATGACAGACTACAAAGGCGCCTCCCTCAAACTGAACAGTGACATCTCCTTAGCAAATGACCTCAATACCTTCTATGCGAGGTTTGATGCTGGTAATAACAACACCAGCTCACAAGCCTCGGCAATGGGGGGGGGGGGGTCGGCTGCTGATGGAGGCGCAGTGTTCAGGGTAACAGAGCATGAGGTGAGGCGGACCTTTAAAAAAGTGAATATCAGGAAGGCAGCAGGTCCAGACGGCATCCCCGGCCGCGTCCTAAAAGTCTGTGCCGACCAACTGGCCCCAGTATTCACTGACATATTTAACCTGTCCTTAGAACAGGCTGTCATCCCCACCTGCCTGAAGAAGTCCACTATTATCCCTGTACCCAAAAAATCCAAGCCTGCTTGCCTCAACGACTACCGCCCTGTAGCTCTCACCTCCATAGCCATGAAGTGCTTCGAGAAGCTAGTAAAGGGCTACATCTGCTCCTCCCTCCCCATCAACATGGACCCCCTGCAATTTGCATACCGCCCCAACAGGTCCACGGAGGACGCCATATCCCATGTGCTGCACACAGCAGCATCACACCTGGACAAGAGGCAGGGGAACTATGTGAGAATGCTATTCATCGACTACAGCTCGGCATTCAATACCATAGTCCCCTCCATACTCATAGCCAAGCTCAGGGACCTGGGCTTGGGCTATGACATCTGCCAGTGGGTCTTGGACTTCCTGACTGGCAGACCCCAGGTGGTGAGAGCAGGCAACTGCACCTCCTCATCCATCACCCTCAACATAGGGGCCCCCCAGGGCTGTGTTCTGAGTCCCCTCCTCTACTCCCTGTACACACACGACTGTGTGGCTCAGCGGAGTAGCAATACAATCGTCAAATTTGCTGACGACACAGTGGTGGTGGGCCTGATCTCTGCCAACGACGAGAGGGCCTACCTGGAAGAGGTCAAGGTCCTGGCGGGATGGTGCCAGGAAAACAGCCTCTCCCTGAACGTCAGCAAAACAAAGGAGATGATTGTGGACTTCAGGAGGTCGGGGGTCAAGGACTACAGCCCCCTCAGCATCGACGGGGCACCGGTTGAGAGAGTCAACAGCTTTAAGTACCTCGGAGCCTACATATCCGAGGACTTGACATGGACCACACACATTAACAGTGTTGTGAAGAAGGCACGACAACGCCTCTACTTCCTCAGGCGCCTAAGGAAGTTCCAAGTCAGCCAGAAGATCCTTAAGAACTTCTACTCATGTACAATAGAGAGCATCTTGACCGGCAACATCACCTCCTGGTTTGGGAATAGCACTGCACAAGACCAAAGCAGACTACAAAGAGTGACACGTTCAGCCGAACGCACAATTGGAGGGGGGCTCCCCACCCTCCAGAACATTTACTACAAGCGTTGCAAGGGCAAGGCTAAGAGAATCATTAAAGACTCCAGTCACCCGAACAACTGCCTCTTTGAACTGCTGCCGTCAGGCAAGCGATACAGGAGTCTCAAGGCGAGCACAGAAAGACTCAGAAGAAGCTTCTATCCCCAGGCCATCAGGCTGCTAAACGAACAATGAATGAACACTACACAACAACAACCACCAAACGCACATAGCACACACATCCACACGCACACACTCACTTTAAACAAACACACTGTAGCACCCACTCCACACACTTATAGCACACACCCACTTTAAACAAACACACTGTAGCACCCACTCCCCACACTTTATATTTATGGATGAAGGATTGCACTACAACTCGTACACCTTACTGTAAATTGTACCTAAAATTGTACCTCATCCCATTTCTGCTTTGCACTAGATAGTACTGTACATTAGTACACTGCATAGTATTGTGTATTGTATATTATATGGTAACTCAGAACATTGTACATATGTCTATACCGAACACTGTGACCTCATTTTCTTCTTCTAAATTCATGCTATATTATGTTATTATGTTATTTGATACTATCTTGTCTAGCACAGTCTCTGGAGCGTAACAGTAAGAAGCATTTTGTATGAAAGTATTCTGTACTTCTGTATGACAACTATTAAAGAACTTGAACTTGAACTTGGGTGGGCTGTATGCACATAGTAATATTATTGGTAGAGTGCACCTGTCCTCATTGGTAGAGTGCACCTGTCAAGAGATCCAGTGCAGTTCAGACCTTTATCTTAATTTATTTTCTTACTACTGTATATTTTATTATTTGATGTCCTCATATTTGATCCTGCCTGTAACCCTCTCCCTCTCCTGTTGCTGCTTTGACACCCAAATGTCCTAAAGGGGATCAATAAAGACCCATCTTATCCACTTTTTCTCCTTATTTTCAATTTTTTCTCCCATCCCAATTTCGTATTGCCAATTCTCCCCTCCCCTGTCTTGAACGTTGCTAGACTATGCCCCCCACTGGTCGCTTGTAGTGAGGATAGAAGCCTTGCATCACGTGTCCCCTCCGGTACACAAGGAGGCAGCCTGTCGCATCTTTTTCACCAGACAGCACGGACTCTCAGTGGCGAGGAGTAACGCGTAGGAGGCTCACGCTGCCCCCGATACTTCCTGTCTCTGCTGTGCAGGCATCACCCAACCGACCTGTAGGAGTCGCTGTCCACAACATCCAATCCCCACCCATCGACTTCCACCCGCTGGCTCTGCCAAATGAGCCAGTACGACGGCCGGCCCAAGTCGAAGGCAATGCTGAGACTCGGATTCGATACCGAAGTCTCTTGCATTGGTGATGAGCGCAATCTCCGCTACGCCACCCAGCCACCTAGACCCATCTTATCTTATCTTAAAGCGTCCATGCAGGATTTTAACTACACTTGTAATGTTAGAGACACAGGCTTCATAGACATTTATGAGTTCAAGTTCTAAATACACAACAATACAGGGGTATTGCAGGTAATGAAATGTTTGTGTTTCGAGCTCAGACTCAACAGTGCACAATTAAGAAACAACAATGAATACAAGAATGGTAACAATAAGTAGTAGTAGAAAGTAAATAAAATATTAAATGAGGTAAGGTAAAATAAAATAGTCAATCAACAGTGTCCTTTGTGAGGGGAACTGTTAGAGGCAACTATGTGAGATATTCAACAAAATACAAATTAAAGTCATAGTTTTTATCAATTCATAATTTGAAATCAACATCTAAACTAAATGTTTCTGTGAGAATGGTCGTGGTGTTCTGTGAGAATGTGTTTTAGGTGGAGCCCAATCGCTGAACACAGGAGAAGAGAGAATGGAGCGTTTTAGGGTACTTTAATATTGTTCCCCAAGCAGACAAGTTTGACATCAGGAATGTGCAACAGACAGGGTTAGAATGTTCTTGGGTGAATGAGGACAGGTGCACTCCAGTGCAGCTGTGGGCAGAAGACACAGGTATATGTCGCGAGAGAGCAGGGGCACTCTTTGTGCAGCAGGAGGTGTCCAGGCTGGAAGGTTCACTGGAGCTGGGGTCCTGGGCACAAGAGAGACAAAATTAGAGCAGGGAATAATCACGAGAGAAGGTCTAGCAGGTCTTCAGGCTGAGTCGTTGTACCTACAGTACAGTAGGTAACTAGAATAACACCACAACGAGGTCTGGTCAGAATCTGTAGATGTAGTGCCTTGCTGATCAGGGAGGTGCCTGGCAGCGTGTGAATCAGGAGATGATGTGCAGCCGTGTTGAGTGAGGAGCTTGACAGGGGGTGAAAGGGGTGCTGCCCATATAAGGATGTGAGGCTTCCGTTGTGAATGTGGGAGAGGATGAGGAGGAGTGAAGAAGGTGTGTGGTGAATGTGGAGGGAGGATGAGGAGGAGTGAAGAAGGCTCTTGCCGTGATTATGACAGGACCCCCCCCTCTACGGGTGCCTCTTGGCGGCCCTCCAGGCCTGTCAGGATTGGCACGATGGAAGTCCCGGATGAGGTCCGGGTCCAGGACCATCTGGCGGGAGACCCAGCTGCGCTCCTCGGGGCCGTAGCCCTCCCAGTCGACGTCCAGCAACCGCCGGACAATGTAGGCGGGGTGGTCGTCGATGACCAGCGGAGGGGGAGGCTCCGGAGCTGGGGGAGACAGGGGACTAGAGACCACCGGTTTTAACTGGGAGACATGGAAAGAGGGATGAATCCGCATATGGGAGGGAAGCTGGAGTTTGACGACTGAGGGGTTAATGAGGGACAGAATCTAGGGACTAACAAAACGGGGGGTGAGCTTACGGGAAACAGATTTGAGTGGCAGGTCCAGAGACGAGAGCCAAACCATCTGACCTGGTTGATAGTCGGGGGCCGGGGGCCGGTGGAGGTCGGCGAAGGCGTGGTTCTGGTCAGCGGAGAAGCGCGGCCCTCGTGTCCTCCCATATCCTCCTGCAGCGGCGAAGGTGGTCCTGCACCGATGGAACAGCGATCTCCTCCTCCTGTGCAGGGAACAGTGGGGGTTGGTAGCCCAGAGAGGACTCGAAGGGGGACTGACCTGTTACCGCGTGAGCGGGGCAGACCGGTGACGAAGTCCAGGGCCGACCGGGAACAGGGAGCGGACGGAGGAGCCCGGCGGGTGGGGTCGGTGGGAAGCCTTTCCACGAGCACAGACGGTGCATGCAAGGACGAAGGGTCCCGTTTAAAGGGTCCCGTTTAACCCACGAGCGTTGCGGGGGATTGGCAAGGTGTCGGTAGCAATGCGGAAGCGGGAAACTACCCCAGCGTCGATGAGGTTCTCGTCAGCACCTGAGTCGACCAGGGCGGACAGCGGGAGTGACTGGCCATTGAGACACAGCGTGGCACTGAATTGCATATTCGGACCGGAGCTGGAAGCAATGTCAAGACTCGAACAGGCGCCCAGCGGCACTGCCGAGCCCCGCCGTTTGGGCGAATCGAACATGAAGCAATGGAGTGGCCGAGTTGACCGCAGTATAGACATGCCCCGTCACGAGTCTGTGACGGCTTTCGTCGGGGGGGGGAGGCGAGAGCGGTCTAGGTCCATGGGCTCAGAGGAACTATTTTCGGTGCGGACGGCACGGAGAGAGTGAGGTGAGCTGGACACTGGAGAGCGAGCGCTGTTAGCCTTCTCTTGGCGACGTTCGCGAAGGCGCATATCCAGTTCTCTGGCTAAATGAATGAACTCGTCTAGGGAATCCGGCTTTTCTTCTTTCTTCTAAAAGATGCCAATTCGTCTTTTAGAACGTCACTCAGGCCTTGGCGAAAAGCCCCTCGTAATGGCGTGTCAGAACCGGCTGCCAGGATATGGAATTCGATTGCGTATTCGCTCACACTGCGGTTTCCTTGGCGGATAGTGAATAAGCCGGCATCTCTATCCGAGCCCCCCGGAGGGTGACTTTGCGCATGTCGTCAATATATGCGGAGTAAGAATCGCAGAGGGAGGAATTATTGAAGTGAAGAGCGGTTGCCCATTCTAGCGCAGGACCCGTGAGCAGGCCCGACAGGTAAGCGACTTTTGACTTCTCACTCGTGGCTGTTGCCCGAAAAATAAAATAAAGGCTCGACATTTAGAGACGTTCCCGTCATAACGCTCCGGTGCGGGGACATGGGGCTCCCTGTGCGGGGGAATCATAGCCATAGGTGGGGCGTCTAGGGAGTCCTGCTGGGTCGTGACATATGCATCAAAACTGTCATATTGTCTGTCTCGCTCCGCAGAGCTGAGTGTGAAAGCGGTAAGCTGAGCCGTGAGTACATCAATTGAGTGTGAGAGTTGGTCTACCCGAACGGCTTGGCCGTTGACGATTCTCACGGATTCCGTCTGGAACTTCCTCCATTCCTCGTATGCAGCTGGGCTCGACGTCATACTGGTCGTGGTGTTCTGTGAGAATGGGTTTTAGGTGGAGCCCAATCGCTGAACACAGGAGAAGAGAGAATGGAGCGTTTTAGGGTACGTTCCCCAAGCAGACAAGTTTGACATCAGGAATGTGCAACAGACAGGTTTAGAATGTTCTTGGGATAATGAGGACAGGTGCACTGCAGTGCAGCTGTGGGCAGAAGACACAGGTATGTGTCGCGAGAGAGCAGGGGCACTCTTTGTGCAACAGGAGGTGTCCAGGCTGGAAGGTTCACTGGAGCTGGGGTCCTGGGCACAAGAGAGACTAAATTAGAGCAGGGAATAATCACGAGAGAAGGTCTAGCAGGTCTTGAGGCTTTGTCGTTGTACCTAGGTACCTAGAATAACACCACGACGAGGTCTGGTCAGAATCTGCCGGTAGATGTAGTGCCTTGCTGATCAGGGGATGAGATACAGCTGTGTGGAGTGAGGTGACTGGCAGCGTGTGAATCAGGAGATGATGTGCAGCCGTGTTGAGTGAGGAGCTTGACAGGGGGTGAAGGGGTGCTGCCCATATAAGGATGTGAGGCTTCCGTTGTGAATGTGGGAGAGGATGAGGAGGAGTGAAGAAGGTGTGTGGTGAATGTGGAGGGAGGTTGAGGAGGAGTGAAGAAGGCTCTTGCCGTGATTATGACAGTTTCAGAGGAAATAAAACCTGTAGTTGCTGGAAGAAACTGCTACTGTATATTCCAGCACCTATGAATTCACAGGGCAGATGGCTGAGCAATAGTAATTCAATGAGAGACTAATTTCAAATTACTTTAAAATTGACCAATAATTTCTTCCCTCTAAATGGGTGAGCTTTGTTATCGCTAACTTTGTTCTGCAAATCACAAGGTAGCGGGAAAAAAACAATAGCTGATGAACTAGCTATTACTGTAGCTATTAGCTACTAGCCTGTTGGTACACAATGGAAGCTGCAAGTAACATTGAGGAAGACACTGTTATTATCCATGTCGTTTTCCATGATTCACTTTCAATGAAAAGTTGGAGTTAATTGGCAAAGGAAGACCTACACCAGAGCTTAATTTGGTGAAGAAAACAAGGACTTCTGAGAGGCATTTCAACTCCAGCAATTATTACACACAATACCTGCCCTGTGTGATAGGATCAACCATGAGCACAAGCTTTACTGCTGGGAGAGAGGGTCCTGGGCCAAAGATGCATTTTCTGATTTAGGATGTTTATACAAGTCAACCCATCGCCATCAGAATGCGTCAAGTCATCTGAAAGCTACTAGCTATTCACCATAAAACATTTGAGGGCACCAGTATAGAGGATAGAGCTCAACCACATAGTATGAGGTTAAGTGAAAGTATCAAGGGCCAGAAACCAAATGCTCGCCAATCAGCCACGACGTAATATAAAGACGTGAAATTACTTTGTTGGCTTTATTATTACACTACATTGGTCGCACCAATGTTGCAAAGTTGCAATATTCAGCCGATCGTTTGTAACATGCAATGTTTATATCCCAGCACTGTTTGCATATGGCTTTTCCTCAAACTGAGCTACTCAATCTGACACGTGATTGCATTTGCAAGTGACTGGCCATGTAAGAATTAAGTAACCAGCACGTAACTTCAATTACTAGGGATTGATTGATTGATTGAAAACTTTATTAACAGATTGCAGAATGGGTACAATACAGTACAGCTCAATACACACAATTGTTAAGGGGATGCAGACCAGAGAAAGACTTTCATCTTGTTTAACCCACAGGAACCCTCATTCTGGCATGGCAGATCACCTGAAAATGCAATCACGTGTTACATTGCATAACTCCGTTTGAGGAAAACATTATAAACATTGCACTTTCCAAACGATCAACTGAATATTATTGCAACTACCAAGGCAGTGTCATAACAAAGCCAACAAAGTAATTTCACTTCTTTACATTATACATTGTATTATCTCACAGAGGTCGCTCTCTTGGTTTCAGTTTTGTATCCTATGTCCTTCTGAGTCTCCTTTTGCCCACTTCTTGTCTCTTCACGACTGTATCTGAGAGGAGAAGATTATTGTCACTGAACACATGGCAATTGAAATGTGTATTTCTACATATCCTAGTCACACCTGCGTTTCTTCAGAGACGTCGCCAGCGGTGCCGCGCCCCGGGAGAGACAGGTGTGGAGAACATGACCCTGTGTGGTGTGTCCATTTGACTAAAACACATTTCTGGCTGCATGGTGTAAGTAGTTGCAGATGGTTGGATGGCATTTACTTGAGTTAACATTTCAACAATTTTGGAGTAAAATGTTTTTTTTTTTTTAAAGTAAAAGATGTTCTTTTGTAGTTCATACTTTCTAGGTTCAGGTCAATTCACTTTCAATTAAATCATTTCAAATGAAAGCAGAATTGTTTTACTTTAGAGTTTATTCGCTAACATTCATACCAAGGACAACCTACTCATACACCTACCTACCAGAATGTTTTTTCAGCTTTTGGAAGAAAATTATCTTCCTCGAACTGGTTGAATTGGAAGTGAATTGAGCCAAACTGTGCCTCCTTTCTTTCATTTTCTATGAAATAGTTGTGGATACTGTAGTTCTCTTTCTGTAGACATACTTCATATCATAGGCTTACCGGTCTCAACTCTGATGTGCTACTTACTCGCAGGGCTGGAAAGTATATTTTGCCAAGTAATACACTTAACAGTACATCAATGTTGAGGTAATTGTACTCTACTTTTCATATTTTGTGAAAGGTTCATGAAAACGATGCTTTTTAAAGTGTGAGCCAACTAGGAACCAGAGTGAGCATAAGTCAATCTTTATTTTGTCAGTATACACATCTCATTTTCATGCCCTGATTGAATGTAACATTGTCTTTAGTACTCAGGGTCCTAGAACTGTGGTCTCAGGCTAAATGTTTTTATCTTACATTCTTACAAATACATTCCAGGTTTTATAAACACAAAATTGCAATGTGATAATTGGTCACCATGACGGAGCTCCATTGCACAATGATTAACTAGCCACACCACCCTTCCTACTTATTAATATGAACAGTGCAACATCAGTGCAGAGGGTCACTGCAAGACACCATTGGTGTCACCAAGTGGTCCTATGCTTTTATCAAGGCCCCCAAATGTATATAAATCATGAATAAAGCTGAATAGATTATAAATGGTTGCCGTCTTTAGAATACAGATAATTCTGCCAAATATAGAACACCAGAAATTATGTTAAAAAAAAGACCTACAGAACACAGTGTCTACTGCCCTGTCTACAAATCATTCATTAGTGAGTAAATCATTAACTATGGGTCCATACAATTATTAATTATATTAATTGATGTTCACAATATTCAGAAATGAAATTGTTCAGAATCTATTAACTGTCAAGAACAATTTGTTATTATTTTGTGTTACCAAAAATAATTTGATTGATGATTAATTAACTGATTGAATCACATCAACCTCATTACATTTATGGGAATCATATAATACACCATGTAAAGGTTTTAGGGCATTAATTATACCATTGGATGCTCACTTATTTACTGCAGTAAAATGTTTGACCACTTGATGCCACTGTTTCTCTTTGAGAGAGAAGGAGAGAGCAAGAGGGAGAGAGATGGTCATGACAGAGCCAATAATTACCTAAAGTAGTTTCCATCTGAAATGCAATGTACACAAGCTGATACTGTATGTGTTTACAGTTTAATTCTCATTCTCACAGTAATATCAGTGTTCATTGATTTAGTGTACTGTAAGGCCACGTCCACACATAGACATAGATATTTAAAAAGACATATTTTCCACCCTTCCAAATTCCTGTCCACACCAATGGTGTTTTAGAAAACCTCTCCGTCCACAACAACAATGCAAACACGCTCACATGAACTGATCTCTCCATGGTCTCGATTGCAGAGAAACCCCAACATTTTCAAAAATAGTTTTCTCCACCCTGGAAGGGGTTTTCAAAACTCTGTTATCAGTGACTTAAAACTACATTTTCCGTAGCTTTCTTGTGGACCGGAGGCCAAAACGCAGAGAATATACAATGTTTTCGGAAATATCGGTATGCCTTGTTTCCAAACTGATTTTAGACTTCGGCTTAGGAAAACACTTGACAGTGAAGCTGTATCCTTCAGTTGTATATGACAGACAAGGACGTGAATTATTTCATGGTGCTAATTCCGACGTTATAACTAGGGCTGTCCTCGACTAAATAAACTTTTAGTGGACTCATAGTCATAGGAGTCTTCTTCTTAGTTGATTCCATTGACAAATCTGTAAGACTTTTGTTTTCCACATGCAATAATTGCAGAAGGACCTCTTAGAATCGAGCACTTGGTTTTGTTTGACTATGAGGGGGGGGGGGGGGGGGGGCAGCCCTAGTTAGAATCAGTCCAAAATTCAAGTAGATTACTGTTGAGTACTGTTTGACTATGAGGGGGGGGGGGGGGGGGGGGGGCAGCCCTAGTTAGAATCAGTCCAAAATTCAAGTAGATTACTGTTGAGTACTGTTTGACTATGAGGGGGGGGGGGGGGGGGGGCAGCCCTAGTTAGAATCAGTCCAAAATTCAAGTAGATTACTGTTGAGTACTGTTTGACTATGAGGGGGGGGGGGGGGGGGCAGCCCTAGTTAGAATCAGTCCAAAATTCAAGTAGATTACTGTTGAGTACTGTTTGACTATGAGGGGGGGGGGGGGGCAGCCCTAGTTAGAATCAGTCCAAAATTCAAGTAGATTACTGTTGAGTACTGTTTGACTATGAGGGGGGGGGGGGGGGGGGCAGCCCTAGTTAGAATCAGTCCGAAATTCAAGTAGATTACTGTTGAGTACTGTCGAAGGAAAATCTGTGTTACCACCCTTGGGGTAAACAAACCAAGTTTGTGTGACTTTGTGTTTCCCAATGATGTCTGCCCACAGGGCTCAAACAATGGAACACTTTCCATTCTCAGATCCCACCACAAGACAGAAGAACAAACAAAAACGAGCGGACCATATTTCTGTTGATGGGACATTTTAACGACACCCTTGATTCTGCACACACTCCCTCTCTCTCTCTCTCTCTCTCTCTCTCTCTCCTCTCTCTCTCTCTCTCTCTCTCTCTCTCTCTCTCTCTCTCTCCCTCTCTCGTGAAGTATTGTGACTTCTGAAAATGTCAATGCGTTCCCTGCTGGGCGTCCACATGACAAGATGAAGAGATTTAGATGGTCGATTTGTGGAAGGTGGGGGGGGGGGGGGGGGGGGGGGGGGGGTTAACAGGGGGTGGGATACCCCTTTTTAATCTGTGGGCTTCGTGCATCGAGCAGGGAAAATCTGAAAATCAATATTTCGTCTGGTTGGCAGGCGGCCGTAA